>NW_028235067.1:0-5000 GCF_977035675.1 Penaeus japonicus | reverse complement strand
ACACATACAAATACACACACACACACACACACGACACACACACACACACACACACACACACACAACACACACACACACACTCACTCACAACACAACTCAATACAACACAGCACACAACACACACACACACACACACACACACACACAACACACACACACGCACTCACTCACAACACAACTCAATACAACACAAAACACACAGACACACACACACACACATTTACACATACACGGAAAGACTTTTCTCACAACGAAGAAAAACACAAGAAATAACATATATTCCCGAAAATATATATTATACATTACAAAGTCTAACTAAAAAATCAGAATTTGTGTCCGATGAAATTATTGTATTTGTCCTAAAGTTCACCGGATGTCATGAAGCAGGAAATCTATTGTCCGGTTATCAGGTTAAATATTAGCTTCCCACGGGAATATAGTTTATATATAGATACATCGTTCACTATCTATTTTTTCATATCTATTTCTATACTCGCGTGTATGTATATTTGCTCGTTTATGTTTTTTTTATCGTTTACAATAAGTCTGTTAATTTTTTCATATCTATTTCTATACTCGCGTGTATGTATATTTCCTCGTTTATGTTTTTTTATCGTTTACACTAAGTCTGTTAATTTTTTCATATCTATTTCTATACTCGCGTGTATGTATATTTGTTCGTTTATTATTATTTTTTTATCGTTTACACTAAGTCTGTTAACGACATTATTTCACCAAAGTTTCGGCAGTGTGTTTTGGTATTGTGATTCTGTGGTTCGGAAACTTCTATAATCCGGTAACAGTTGGGCCTCTAGGATGCCGGATCAAAGGATGTATCATTTAATCAGAGAATGATGAGGACAACGAAAGTAAAACATTTTCCTCTAGTCATGCATGTTTAATCTTACGTTTATCATTTCCTTATAGATTATGATGATTTCCTTGAACTACAAATTAATAAAAGTTTCTTCGATAAGTTATATATTTTCTTCGTTCAATCATTTCTTGTATTTTGCTCTTTCTTTTGATTCCTCTTTTGTCTCGTCTTTCTCTCATTCTTTAGAACTATTTTATTCCACAAATCGATTTTTCTTTTCTTTTCCCCTTTTTAATTTCTTTTCCTGTTATTCTTATCTTTATTTATCAATCCATTTCCTTTCATATTTTCCTATCCTCCGTCAATTATCTCTCATCTCATCATATATCCATCTCAATATCATCACGTTTTCCATTTCGTCTTTTATTTATCTATTTATTTAATTACTATTCATCATGACTTGCTTTTTACATCCTGTCGAGCAGTGAATGAAGCAAGATGGATAAGATACCGGTGGATGAAGCACAGTGGATGAAGCACAGTGGATGAGATACCGGTGGATGAAGTGGATGAAATACCAGCGGGTGAAGCACAGCCATTGAAACTTAGCGGATGAATCACATCGAACGAAACACGACATCCGAAATACAACAGACGAAACAAAACAAACTAAACACAACAAACGAACCACAACAAACGAACCACAACAAACGATACTCAAACAAACGAAACACAACAAACGAAACGAACCACAACAAACAAAAGAAACAAAACAAACAACAACAAAAACACACCAACACCAACAAAACAACAAACCAAAAAACAAACCACACAAACAACAACAAACAAAACATACAACCCAACAAACAAACAAACAACAAACAAAAAACAACAAAAACAAAAACAACAAACAACAAGAACAACAAACAACCACAAAAACAAACACAACAAACAAACAACCAACAAACACAAACAAAAACACAAACCACAAAAAAACAACCACAACAAACACAAACAACAACACACAACAAACAAAAAACAAACCAACAACACAAACAACAAAACAAAAACAAAAACAACAAACCAAAACCACAACACACACAAACAACCAACAAACAAACAACCAAAACAACCAACCAAACAACAAACAAACAAAACACAACAACAACAAAAAAAAAACAAAAACAAAACAAAACAACAACACAACAACCACAACAACAAAAACACAAACCACACAAGAACAGAAACAACAAACAACACAACACCTCACACAAAAACAAACAACAAACACACAAAAACACACAAAAACACAAAACAACAACCAAACAAACAAACCCAAACAAAAACAAACCAACAAACAACACCAACAAACGAACCAACACCACAAACAACAAAAACAACAACCAACAACAAACAAACAAACAAACACACCAACACCCCACACACAAACAAACAAAACAAACACAAAACACCACACAACACAACACAAACAAACACCAAAAACAACACACAAACAACAACAAACAAACAAAACACACAACACAACCACAAAACACACCACAAACAAAAAACAACCAAACCCACACAACACAAACACAACAAACAAACAACACAACAAACAACAAACAAAAACACAAACACACAAACACAAACCCACAACACACAACCAAAAAACAAACCCAACAAACAAACAAAAAACACACAAAAAACAAACACAAAAACAAAACCAACACAACCACACAAAACAACCAACAAACCAAACACCAAAAACAAAAAAACACAAACACAAACAACCAAACACAAACACACACACATAAACACCAACAAAACAAACCACAACAAAACAACACCAACAAAAACAAACAAAACAAACAACACCAAAAAAACAAACACACACCCAACAACACAACACAAACAAAAAAACAACAAAAAAAACACAAAAACAAACAAACAAAAACAACACAAAAACAAACACAAAACACAAACACACCAACAAAAACAACACCACCAACAACAACAAACAAAAACACAAAACAAAAACCAACACCAACAACAAACACAACAAAAACACCAACACACACACACACGCATAAAAACAAAAAAAAACACAAAAACAAAAACACAAAAACACAAACACAAAAACAAAAACAAAACACCATCACACAAACACAAAACACAAAAACACAAAAACAAAAAAACAACACACACCAAAACAAAAAAAAAACAACCAAAAAAACCACACAAACACACAAAACACACAAACACAAAAACAACCAACAAAAAACAACAAACAAAAAACAAAAAACAAAACACAAACAAAACAAACAAAACAACAACAAACAAAAAACACAAAAACACAAAAACCAAAACAAACACAAACAAAAACAAAAAAACAACACACACAAAAACACAACAAAAACCACCAAAACAAAACAAACAAAACCAAAAACAACAACAAAAACAACAACAAATAAAAGACAACAACAAACAACAACAAAAACAAAAACAAAACAACAACAAACAAAAACAAAAACAACAACAAAACACAAAAAAACAAAAACACAAAACACAAAAAAAAAAAACAACAAACACACAACAAAAAAAACAACACACAAAGAAACAAAAACAAACACAAACAAACAAACAACAAACAAAAACAAAAAAACACCAAATCAACACCAAAAGAAAACACCAAAACACAAAAAAAAACAAAAACAAAAAACAAAACCAAAAAAAAAACAAAACCCACAAACAAAAAACACAAAAAAAAAAACACACAAACAAACCACAAACCAAACCCAAACCAAAACAACCAACACAACACAAACAAACCAAAACACAAAAACCAAAAACAACAAAAAACAAAAACAAACAACAACAACAACAAAAATAAAACAAAACAACAACAAAACAAAACAAACAAACAAAAAACACCCAAAAAAACAACCACCAAAAAAAACAACAAAAAAACAAACACAACAACCCCAAAACAACACACAAAACAAAAAAAAACAAACAAAACAAACAAACACCAAAACCAACAACAAAACACAAACACAAAAAAAACAAAAAACAAAAAAAAACACAAACAACAAAAAACAAAACACAAAACACAAACAAACCAAACCAAAAAAAAAAAAAAAACAACACAACAACAAAAAAACATAACACAACAACAACAAAAACAAACAAAAAACACAACAAACACAAAACAAAACAAAAAAAACACAAAAACAAAACAAAAAACACACACAAAAAAAAAAACCAAAACAACAAAAAAACAAAAACACAAAAAACAAAAACACAAAAAACAAAAACACAAAAACAAAACAAACAAAAAAAAAAAAACAAACAAAACACAAACAACAACAAAACAACAAAAAACACAAAAAACACAAACAACAACAAAAACACACACAAAAACAAACACACAAACAAACAACACAAAAACACAAAAAAACACAAAAACAAACAACAAAAAAACAAACACACAAAACACAACAACAAAGACAAACAAAAACAAAACAAAAAAAACAAAAAAAAAAAAACACAAAAAAAAAAAAAAAAAAACAAAAAACAACAAAAACAAAAACAAAAAAAAAAAAAAAACAAAAAAAAAAACAAAAAAAAAAAAAAAAAACAAAACACAACAACAAAAAAAAAAAAAAAAAAAAAAAAAAAAAAACAAACAAACAAAAAAAAACAAAAAACAAAAAAACAAAACAAACAACAAAAAAAAAAAAAAAAAAAAAAAAAAAAAAAAAAAAAAAACAAAAAAAACAAAAAACAACACAACAAAAAAAAACCAAAAAACAAACAAACAAACAAAAACAAAAAAAAAAAAAAAAAACAAAAAAAACAAAAAACAAAAAAAAAAAAAACAAAAACAAAAGAAAGAAAAAAAAACCAAAAAAAACAAAAAACAAGAACAAGATAGAAAAAAACAAACAAAAAAAAACAAAAAACAAAACACAAAAAACAACAACAAACAAAAAACAACAACAAAAAAAACAAAACAAACAACACAAAAAAAAAAAACAAACAAAACAAACAAAAACAAAAAAAAACAAAAAAACAAAACAAAAAACAACAAAAAAAAAAAAAAAAAAACAAAAAACAAAAAACAACAAAAAAAAACAACAAAAACAAAACACAAACAAACAAAGAAAACAAACAACATAAA
>NW_028235066.1:0-7589 GCF_977035675.1 Penaeus japonicus | reverse complement strand
GCAACGGAGGATGGACAAAGGGTTATAAAAGGAGGAAAAAGGACGAAGAGAGTAAAGGGAAAAGAAGAAGGGGGAAGGAGAAAAATATGAATAATAATGAAATTTAAGAAAAAAAAAAAAATGTAAGGGAAGAAGATAGAAGAAACAAAAAACGACGAACGTTGAAGAAGAGAAAAGGAAAACCAAAAGCAAAGTACGAAGATAGAAAAAATAGAAGAAACAGAAGACATAAGAATTAAGAAAAAGGAAGAAGACGAAGAAGAAAACAAGAAGAAGAATGATTGAAAGAGAAAGGAAATGACCGGGGGGCAAGACATTCAAAGTGGAGGAAGAGGGAAGGGCTGGGGAAGAGGGAGGGAGGGAGGGAGGAAAGAAGGGGCGTGGGGAGGAGAGAGAGATTGTAAATAACCTGAACTAATTACATTCACAGGAAGCAGCGATGGAAGTGTGGATATCTCAGCCCATCACTTATGTTCTTTAATTCTTTCTCTTACTCTTTACCTGTAACCTTTATATTGCGTAAGATCACATCATATCTATGTCTCAAGTGGTTTTTAGGCTTTTTTTTTATTCTTGTGTGCGAGAGAGAGAGAGATAGATAGATAGAGAGAGAGAGAGAGAGAGAGAGGGGGGGAGGGAGAGAGAGAGAGAGAGAGAGAGAGAGAGAGAGAGAGAGAGAGAGAGAGAGAGGACGGTGAGAAGAGAGGGATATTGAGATTGAGGAGAGAGGGAGAAGAGAGAGAGGGAGGGAGAGAGAGGGGGGGAGAGGGAGGGAGTGGTAGAGAGAGGAGAGAGAGAGACACAGAGAGAGGGGTGGGTGGGAGAGAGAGAGAGAGAGAGAAAGAGAGAAAGAAAGACAGAGAGAGAAACAGAGAGAGGGGCAGAGACAGAGAGAGGTGGGTGGGAGAGAGAGAGAGGGAGAGGATGAGAGAGAGAGAGAGGAAGATGACGAGAGAGAGAGAGAGAGAGAAGCAACGACACTCAAGAGAAAAGGGGTTGCCGCCCCTACTTTTCGCCTCCCCCGCCCCCCAACCCCCCGTCGCCCCTTACCCCCCCATACCCCCGTCCTCCCTCCCCCTCTCTAATGACCATTGCAAAACCCAAAACCGCTGCCCTTGGAGTTCTCCAGCTTCCTCGGTCGCCATTCGTCTTCTCCTCTAATTAAAATTCCCTCCGTCCCCCCTCCGCCCCCCCCCCCCCCTCCCCCCTTGTTGCACCACGCTCTGGTTCGCCCTTCCCACCCACTCCCCTCCTCCTCCCACCCCCTTCCCCCCCCCCCCCCCAATCCCCCCTCTGGTCATCCCTCTGCTCCCTCCGACTTCTTCCTCCTTACACCTCCTCTCTAGACCCCCCCCCCCAATCCTCACTATGATTCCAGCCAACCCGTCCTCACTTGACGAACCTCTCCCCCCCCATTCTCACACTTCAACCCTCATCACCCCCCCCCCCCCTCCCCCACTCACGCCAGACTCGCCTCCGTCCTCGGGAGAATTGTTATTCGATGTGCTTTCTTTATCTCTTTAGTGTTTATTATATTAATATTATAATATTTATTATATATAACTTATATATATATATTTATTTATAGATGTTATGTGTGTGTGTGTATGTGTGTGTGTGTGTGTTGTGTGTGTGTGTGTGTGTGTGGATGTGTGTGTGTGTGTGTGTGTGGAAAGATGGTAGAATCCCCTAAAATATATATTTATTTATATAATATTAATATTATATATATATTTATATTATATTTTTATACATATTTTCAAAAATTTATATTTTATTTATACATACCCCACACACACACACCCCACACACAACACACCAAAACACATATATATATATTATATATATATATATATTTAATATATATAAATATATATATATTATATATAAAATATATATATAAATATATTTTTTTATAACATGTATACATATTTTATTATATATTGTATATTGTATTTTGTGTGTATGTATGTATATTTGTATATGTATTGTTATATATATATATATATTATTATATTATAATATATATATATAAAATATATATCGGGTGTGTATGTGTGTGTGTGTGTGTGTGTGTGTTTTATATATATTTTTTTTTTCCCTATATATATATATATTATATATATTTTATATTATTTTATATTATTGGAAGGTTTTTAATGAGACTGAATATCTAAACACGCAAGAGATGTTTTAAAGCGTTTCGACGGAGGTCTTTTTTAAAAAAATCATGTATTTTGAGAAAGACCTCCGTCAAAAAGGGCCAAAAAATCTCTTGCGTGTTTGGGATATTCGGGTCTCTTTCCCTGCCTTTCTTCTACTTTTGCCCCGGGAAAATTTGGGTAAATATATATTTATTTTTTTATATATATTTTTATTTTATTTATAAAATTATATTTTTTTATATTTATATTTTAATTTATATATTTTATAATATTATATATAAAATTTTTATTATTTATATATATTTTATAATTTATATATATTAATTATTTTATATATATATTTTATAATATTTATATTATTTTTATATATATATTTTATAATATATATATTTAAATTTATATGGTACGTTTATTTATATATTTAATATTATATTTATTAAATATAAAATTTTTAAATATATATATTTATATCTTTTATTATTTTCATAAAATTTTTTTGTATATATAGGTATTTAAAATATTTATTGTTTTTAATATACAAAATTATAACTAAATATATTTATATATATATATATTTTATATATATAAAATTTTATTTTTTTTTTTTTCATACATACTTACGGGAATTTTACTCTATTGCACCCTTAGCGCATTTTCTCCCTCAATGTCTTCGAAAATTCCCCTTGCGTCTGTTTTCCCATCCCCCCTCCTCCCCCCCCCTTCCCCCTATTTCACCTCTTCCCCCTCTTCCCCCTCCCCCCCTCTTCTTTCCCTTCTTCTCTTCCTCCTTTTTTGGCCTTTTATTTTCCTATTTTCCCATTGTTCCTCCCTCTTTTCCTCCTTTCCCTCTCTTCCCTCCCTCCCTTTTGTATTTTCTTTTCCTTTTCCCCTCCCTTTTCTCGTATTTCCTTTCCCAGTTTCTTCCTCACTTTTTTCTCTTCCCCTACCCTTCACTTTTCCCCTCTTCTCCCCCTTTTCCCTCCCTCCCTCCCCCCCCTTACTCCTTTTTAAAATTTTTTCCCCCCCTTTCCTCCCTCTCTCCTTCCCCCTTCTTCAAACTTCCCCACTTTCCCCCCCCATTTTTCCCTCCCTTCCTTCCTTTTCCCCCCCCCCCCTTTTCCCCCCTTCCCTCCCTTTCCCTTTTCCCCCCCCCCCTCCCCCTTCTCCTCCCCTTCCCCCCCCTTCCCTTCCCCCTTCCCCCCCCCCCCCCCCCCCCCCCCCCCCCCCCCTCCCACCTTTTTTCCCCCCCCACCCATGATCCATCCCCCCAAAACCCCCCTCCCCCCCACCTCCCTTTTCCCCCCCCCCCTTCCCCCCCCACTCCCCCCCCCGAAACCCCCCAACCCACAGCTTGGGGACCGCGATTCTGCTTTCGGAAAAACTGAGAAAACCCGGCAAGAAAAAAACACCCGGGTCGCATTTAAATTTTTCAAAAAAAAAATTACCCACGATGGTCCCCCGGCATCCGGGGCGAGAAAGGAACCCCGCTCTCGACCCTTTGTCCCCTTTTCCCGGGCTATAAGGGCGAAGAAGGGCCAAGGAGAGAGCGAAAAAGTGACCTTAGCGCCCCGGCGAGGGTTTTCGCCTTGGTGGCGGGGCGGACACGTTTATTTAAAGGCCGGGGCTTCCCAATGAGCCCACAATGGAGCCCCAAAAGGGAAAATTTATCAATTTCAAATTTTACGGGAAAATTATCAGGGTTTCGAAAAAGGGCGCTTGTTTTACATGTCCTTATTATTTTTGCTTCAATTTAATTAACACTTTTCGGGGAGTTTTATGTATTAAAAAGACATTGGGCTATGCCTGGGGGAGGGAGGGGGGGTGAGGGGGAATGATAGGCTTTTGTGTTGCAGCGGTCTGTGTCTGTGTGTCTTTCTCTTTCTCTCGCTTTCTCCTATTATCTCACTATCTTTCTCTCTCCTTTCTCTCTTTCTCTTATTCTTTCTCTTTATCTCGCTTTCTCTTATTATCTCACAATCTTTCTCTCTCCTTTTTCTCTTTCTATTACTCTTTCTCTTTCTGTTTCTGCACTTCCTCTGTTCAACTGATAGAAAAAGCAACAGAAAAGTAGTCTTACTAAAATGTGTAATGGCCACAGTCATAATAAGATAGTGTTGTTACAATTTTAAAAGAAATTACGGGGTCTTTCCCCCCCAACAGAAAAAAAGAAATGTTTTTTTTTCTTTCCGACATACTCTGAAAAGAGAGGGGAAAAAGAAGAGGAGGAGAGAGGGGAGAAAGGGGAGGAGGAGATTTTTATGAGAAAGAGGAGAGACAGACTGAGAGAGATGAGAGAGAAAAAGGGGAAGAGACTGAGAAGAGGGGGACAGTGAAAGAGGGCGAAAGGAAAAGCATATTAAGTACTGCGTTTTCCCTTTGGGCCTGTTAAAACATCTGTAAGGGAAAAAGTTAGAAACCCCAGATGTCCCAACATGGGGGGAATAGACCCTAAAATAGGGTAACAATCTAATACACTAGTTTTTTCAAAACCCCTTAACCTTAGAAAGTATAGCAGAGTAGATGGTTTTAAAAAGTGATTTGGTCTTCAGCATGGGTGTTTGTGGCAACTCATTTCATCACATTTGCATTCGGGTTTTATCCTGCATGTGGTTTCATACCCCTTCCCTTTGTCGGGTTTGTTTCGTTATAATCTTGGATCGTTTGGGCGTTGCGCTGTTGCTTTTACCCACCGATGAAATTCAACGATTGTTTCATGCTGTTTTGAATCTTCTTTTCGTTCTTTTTCTTCGGGAGAGATTTATTGACACAGAAGAAGGTATGAAATAGAATTGCTGTTTTTTTTTGTTTTTTTGTTTTTTTTAAAAAGTTTTTTTGGGGGGTGTTTGCCTTAGCGGGGGTTTGTTTGTTTTTTTTTCAGGTTTTTTTCTGATTTTTGAGGTTTTGTTTTTTAACAAGATTTATATTGGGGGGTTAGGGATTAGCTTTGAGTTTTATTTGGGGTTTTTTTTTTTTTCATTTCTATTTTCACTTAATTTAGAAGCTTTTGCTGTTTTTTCTTTTCTTTTCTTTTTTTTTCTTTTTCTTTTTCTTTTTTTTTTTACGGGGAAATTCATTCAGGCCATTCGGTTACTATTAGCTGTGTTTGATGAGTCTAGCGATTTTATGCTGGAGAGAGTTGGCATTCCTGGCATCAAATTAGCAATGGCATATCATAAACAGGCCTGGCATAATCGTCCGTTTTTTTCATTTACACTTGTAAAACTTTATCATCCGGGGGTTAAAAAAAAAAAAAAATAAAAAAATATTTAGATATATTTTATATTTTATATTATTTATATATAAAAATTTTTAAAATATTTTTTAATAATTTTATATTTATTTTAAAAATATATATATTATATTATATATATATATATATATATATTTTTTTTGTGTGGGCGTGTGTGTGTGGGTGGGTTGTTTTATATATTATATTTATATTTATATATATATTTTATAAATTTTATATATATATATTTTTTATATTTATATGTATGTATGTATGTATGTATACAAACACACACACCCCACACACACACCCCAAAACCCCCACACACACACACATTTCACACACCACACACACACAAAACATATATATATATATATTTTATTTATTTATTATTTTTAAAATTTTATATTTATATTTTTAAATTCTCCCGGTTAAAAAGAGAGGCGCCCGAGGATTTTATTTAAAATTTTACATGTTAAAGCACTTACTGCAGGCCAGTTTTATTTAAAGAGATGTTCAAGGGGCAAACCCCTACGCGTCTCTCTCTCTCTCTCCTCCTCTCTCCCCTCGCTCTCTCTCTCTCTTCTCTCTCTCTCTCTCTCTTTCTCTCTCTTCTATTTCTCCTCGCTCCCCCCCCCCCCCCCCCCCCCCCCCCCCTCCCCCCCCCCCCTTCTTTTCTCTCTCTCTTCTCTCTCTCTCCCCTCTCTCTCTCCCCTCTTCTCTCTTCTCTCTCTCTCTCCCTCTCTCTTTTTTCTCTCAATCTCTTCTCGCTTTCTCTCCGCTCCTCTCTCCCCTCTTCTCTCTCTCTCTCCTCTCTTTTCTCTCTCTCTCTCTCTCTTTTTCTCTCTCTCTCTCTCCTCCCCTTTTCTCTTCAATATTCTCTCGCTTCTCTCTCTCTCTCTCTCTCTCTTTTCTCTCTCTCCTCTCTCTCTTTCTCCCCTTTTCTCTCCTCCCTCTCCTTCTCCCCTTTTCTCTCTTTCTTCAATCTCTCTCTCGCTTTTCTCTCTCCTCTCTCTCTCTTTTCTCTCTTTTTCTTTTCCTCTCTCTCTCTCTCTTCTCCCTCCCTCTCTCTCTCTCTTAATATCTCTCTCTCTCTCTCTCCGCCTTTTTTTCTCTTTTCTCTTCTCTCTCTCTCTCTCTCTCTCTCTCTCTCTCTCCTCTCTTCTCTCTTTTTTCTCAAACTCTCTCCGCCCCTCTCTCTCGCTCTCTCCCACCCTTTTCCCCTCTCTTTTTCTCTCTCTCTCCCTCCTCTCTTCTCTCTCTCCCTCTCACTCTTCTCTTTTATCTTTCTATTCTCTTTATAATTTTGTTTTAAATTTTTTTATTTTCTCGATTAAAATAAACTGTCTGTCTGTCTTTTTTGTTTATCAAATTTTTCTATCTATCTTTTCTATCTCTCCAAATCCCCCGTGTTTCCCAACCTTCTCCCCTATCCTTTTTCCCCTTTCTCTTTATCCCACACAATAACTCCCCCCCACCTCTTTGCTTTTTTAATTTTCTATTTTTTATCTCTGTATATATATATTTTATTTAATATATATATTTTTATTATTGTTTTGTGGTGTGTGTGTGTGTGTGTGTGTTGGGGGTTTTGTTTTGTGGTGTGTGTGTGTGTGTAGAGATGATAGTTTGATAATTTGATTGATACCTTTAGCTTTAGACTTTTCCCCGAGGGAAACGGAATTGTACTATAAAAAAAGCCAAGGCTTTTGTAGAACCCCTTTTTTTTCAAAAAAGTTTCGAAGGTCAGTTAAAAATACCGTTTCTATAAAAAAAAACCGGGAAAACAAGCTGTTAGAGTGGATACCTAGATTTTGTTCAGAAGGTTTCCCCATTTTCCCATAAAATTAATGGAAAAAAAAAAAAAATAACGAAAAAAATTTTAAAACCAAAAATAGAAAAACACCTTTAAAAAGTCCGGGTTAAACAAAGTGAAAAAGCTGCTGGGGTGTCAATGGCCCGTTAAGCTCGGGGTTTTATCTTATGAATGGCAGGGCTTTGGAAACTTTTGGGGTTCGAGCTGGTATGGAAGGGGGGACAGAATTTTGCCCTCCCTTGTGAGTGTAAGGGTGGCTTTTTAGTTTTGAATGTTGGCGGGGGTTGCAGAGGGAAAAAACGGTTTTTTTCAGAGGTAGGGCCCCGTTCTAATTGACCCTTTCCCATATGTTCAAGAATCCCGTATTTGAACCAACGTG
>NW_028235065.1:0-8858 GCF_977035675.1 Penaeus japonicus | reverse complement strand
TTTTTCCCCAAAATCTCCCAAAAAGCCATTTTAAGGGACACAAAAAAACTTATGCCCATCTGAAATTTTGGGAAATAATATTTGGATTGCTCTTTTGTTTCTCGCAGGGGGTTGCACATGATACGAGGGAACGAAAGACAACCAAAAAATTTGAAAATACTTATTTTTAGTTGACGGGGGAAAAAAGAACAAGTAATAAAAAAATTTGTTCGGGCCCTCGGGGGCCTTGATCCCCCCATGTAACCAAAAAAATTCTCCGATAAAAACAGTCTAGAACAGCGTTTACAAAAAACGGACGGCTTTTGAGCCACTCCCATCACCAGCCTTAATTTTTCCCTTTGTATACATGTTTGGCCCTTGACGGTCGGCTTTAAACCCCAAAAACAAAACACCGCCGCTTTCCCCCCAAAGGCACCCCAAACCCCCTTAAAACTTACACCAGTGGGAAAAACCCCCCCAACAGGGCCCAATTGGCCCCCACACCACCATGGCCCCAAAGATGGCGTTTCTTTTTTCTTTAGGTGTCGTAAGGTCGGGAATCTGTAAATAGTTTGATGTTCCCGTTTCTTAATTAGCTTTTCCCAACCCCTTCCCTATTGCCCTTTTTTTGGGAAACCTTCCCCCATTTTTCCCTTTTCCTTTCAATCTTCCATTCATTCTCAAGTGACCAAAGGGCCCCCTTTTCCTCGCGACGTCCCCAAAAGGAAAAAAAAAATGGCCTGTCCCGGTTTTCCTTTTTTGGCAAACTCCTTTCTAGATTGCCCCCCATTTCCGGGGGCCATTCAGATTACCGCGAACTATTCATCAAGGGTTTCCCCCCGGGGATGGTGTTCCCCCGTTTGGGAGCTTTTGGTTTCCAAAACTTAGAGGAGAAGTAAATTTAGATTCATTAGCCGATTGGGGCGGGATGTGAGGGGTTTTCTTTCAACTTTAAACCCCACTTACTGCAATCATCGAAGGAGTTCCAGCATTTAAAGGACCAGTTTTGGAAATTTACGGCGTATGTTTTAATTATTTTTATATTGTATTTTTATATATAATAAAATTTAAAATATATATATATATTATATATATATATATATGTATGTAAAAAATTTTTTTCATAAATTTTATAATTTATAAATAATATATAAATTTATATTTATATTTTACATATTTATAATATAAAAAAATATTTATATATAAAATTATATATATATTATATATATATATATATTTTTTATGTTTTTTACTTTACACCACCACACACCCCCCACCCCACACCCCACCCCAAAATATATATATATATTATATATATATATTTTAATATATATATATATATATATATATTTAGGGTTTTATATATATATATATATATTTATATATATATAATATTATTATATATTGGAAATTATATAAAATTATAATTTTATATATTTTTATATATACTTTACATGTGTGGATGTGGTGGGTTTTGGGTGGGGGTTTGGTTTTGTTTTCCCAAATTCATTTTAAAAAAAACATAATAAAATATATATATATATATATATATATATATTTTATATATTTTATTACTATATATCATTATATATTTATTTATAATATATTATATTTATAGAATAAAATATTATTTATATATTTTTAATATATTTATATAAAATATATATATAATATACATACCATATGTATGAAATTACTTTAAAAATATATAATATATAATATATATATATATACTATATATATATTTGTATATATAAAAATTTTTTAAAATATATATATTTTATATATATATTTATTTTATATTTAAAATATTTTTTAATACATACATATAAAGGGTATGTCCATTATATTTTAAAAAAAAATATATATATATTATATATAATATATATATATATTATAAAATATATACTCTATATAAAATATATATTAAATATATTTATATTATATATATATATATATTTTAGTATTTTTATATATTTATATTATAAAATTTTATATATATATTTATATATATATATTTTAATACACATATATATGTAATACATAAAATATATATTTTAAATATTTTTACCTTTATATAAAATTTATATTTTAATATTATATATATATTTTTATATATACATAAATTTTCCATCATATATTGTATATATTTATGTTTTTTATTTTATAAGATATAAATATATATTTTAAAATATTTCATATATATATATATAAAATTTGGAAAACCGGGGGGTTTTTAAAACTAACGGGCTTTTCAGGCGGGGTTACAATAATATATATTTTATATATAAAATATATATATTTTATATAAGATATTTTTTATTTTTTATTTTATGTATATATATATAAAAAATTTATATGTACATATATAAATAATAAAATATATATATATATTATTTATATATATATATATGTTATTAAATATATATATTAATATTATATAAAAAAAATATATTATTATTTTTATAAAACATTTTTCCCCCTTTATATTTTTTATATATTTATTATATATATTATAATATATATTATATATATATATATTTTTTATATATTTACATACATATAAAATTTTTTATATATTATACACACAGGGGTTTGTTTTAGGGATATATATTTATATATATATATATATATATTTATATTTATATTTTATATTTATGTATATGTATATTTATATATTTTATATATATATTTATATTATATATATATTTATACATACAGTATGTTGTATTTTAAAATAAAAATTTTATAAAATATTATACATTTTTATTTAATATTTATATCTATCTATCTATCTATCTATCCATTTTATATTTATTTTTTATTATATTTTTATAGATTATATATTATATATATGATGTATAAAATATATATAATTTTATATATTTATTTATATAAAAATTTATATATAATATATACTATTCCTATATAAAAGAGTGTATTTTGGGGTTATATTTTATATATATTATATATATATATTAAATAATTATTTATATTATTTACACGCACATACAATTGTTTTTACAAAAATTATATAATACCTTATATTATATATATTTATATATTTTTTCCCATACATTTATGTATATTATGTATTATTTTATTATTTTATATTATATAAATATATTATTTTAAAATTATATAAAATTTTTCTTTTATTTTTAATAATTTTTTTGGGCCCAACCGGTGGCTTCAACTAACTCCTGGGGGAAATACCCTAGGTTAAATTTTTTAAAATATATAGTATATATATATAAATATATATTATATTAATTATATTATTATATAAAATATATTTTATTTTGGGTTTTTTGATATGTAAAAATTTTTTTTATATCCCGTATTATATTTTATAAATATATATTATATATATTTTTAAAATAATTTTATTTAAAATCCTAAAATATGTCCCTAAATAAATATAAAATATGTATAATAAATATATATATTTTAAATATATATATATTTTATAATAAAATATATATTATATATATCATATATTTTTTAAATATAATATATAAAACATTTTTAAAATTAGTAATAAAAATGTTTATAAATTATATATATATATAGCCCTAAAAAATAAATTTATATATCCACACTTTTAAATGTTTATGTATATATATATATATTTTATATATTATATAAATATTTAAATTTTATTTTAAAAAATATATATTAAGGGATTAAAAAAAAAAATTATTATATTATAAAAATTAATATATATATTTATACATAACCCTCCATTTTTGGGGTATAAATATATTATATAACAAAATATAAAAAACCCAATAAAATTTATTTTATAAAATATTTTTTATATCTATCATTATCTTTTTATCTATCAAAATTATTTTAATATATACAATATAAAAAGCAGTATTTTATATAAAAATATATATATATATATGATTTATATATACATATTACATAAATATGGGGTTTGGATATATGTAAAAAATATGTATGTATTAAAATATTATATATAAAAAAATTATATAATAAATATTTTTATAAATATATACATTATATAGGAGTGTATATATGTATATATATGAAATGTTTTTTATATTTTTTTTTAAATATTTTATTGATAAAATTTTTATATATATATATAAATATATATATATATGTATATTAAATATTTTTATATTATTTTATATATATATATTTATATATATATATTTTATATATATATTATATATGAATCCAAAACCCCAAACCCATTTCTTTGCACAAAAGGATTGTTTTTTATTTATTTTTAACATAAATTTTATTATTATATTTAATATTTTATATATAAAAATTTATTTTTATATATATTTTAAAAATTGTATGTATTTTATATACATATTTTTAAAATATATATATATATATGAATATATATTTTTACATACATAATATATATATATATATATATATTTTTATATATTAAATATTTATATTTTAATTTTATATTTTTTTTTTTTTTTTTTTTTTTTTTTTTTTTTTTTTTATGAATTTCCCCAAAAAAAACACAAACACGTAACGTGCACATAAAAATATTTTTTTCCTTTCATTTTGTTTTATGATTATATATATATATAAAAATTTTATTTATAGATTATTTTAATAGAGATGAAGAGAGGGGAGAGAGAGATAGAAGTAGATAGATAGATAGATAGATAAATAGATGGGAAAAGATCCCATTAATTATATATTTTATATTATATATTTATATATATATTAAAATATTTTTATTTTTTCCCCTTTAAATTTTTAAATTTAATATAATATATATATATATAATATATTATATTTTTATATATATATATAAAATACCCGAGCGTATTTTTAAAGGCCTCTGCTCGCATTTGCTGGAAAAAAACGCAAAAAGGAGTCTCGAAAGGAAACGAAAAAATCCCTCGTTGGCAAGTGCTTTTTTGGGTTTAAACCTTGGAATCGACCCTTCCCTTTTACAAATCCTGCAACAAAATTTACATCAAAGGATTTAGGTTCTGGGCCAAGGTCATTGCAATAAACAGCTTGGCGAGTTTTCCGGAGAAAAGGGGTTTCTGTTCATGGTTTTATGTTTTCTTAGGGAGGCAATTCTCATTGTTAAAAGAAAAGGGGGGGGGAGAAATTAATTAGAATGTCTGCATGTAGAGCTCAGGGAAATTCGCATTGCATAAAAGGAGGGATTTTAAAAAGAGAACGTGTAGTTTTAGCCTTTTTTTGGGTCCCCGCTTTTTAGCCGTTTTTTTTCCCTTTGGGGAAATCGACAATGACCCAAAAGTTTATAACCCCAATGTGTGTTTTGTGGTGTTTCCCGTTTTTTTATTTAAACCACACACACACCCCCACACCCACATCTTTTTCGTCTTTGACGTCGTGTTTTTAAAAACGCCCATCACCCTTTCCCGGGGACCTACCCCCAGAAAAGACTTCTACCTGACTGTCCTCGCCTTTTTTCACCAAAGGAAAAAAATTACTCTCCTGCCCGTCCCCGGGGGTACACTCTTAACTGGGGCCCTACCTTTCCCCCGGGTAAAACCCCTTCTCGCCCGAAAACCTGGACCCAACCTATTTCCTTCTTCTGCTTAGGTAGGCACCTTCCCCACCCCCTTGTTTCCTGTGTAAGCAGAAATTGGGGGAAACCGGCCCCTTGGGTTACGGGTATCTAGGGGACATCCAACAACATTTCTTTTCTGCCCCCCCCAAGGGAAAAAACACGGGGACTTCGCATAGACTCTTCGCTCCCCGCTTTCTGTTCCCTTCCGTTTTGATGTCCATCCCCGCGGGATTAATGGAATCTTCCTCATTAACGGCTACCGAAATTTAATCTCAAAAGTAGCTTTTCTTCTGGGAAAAGTTTTTCCCCCTCCACCCCTTCAGTTTTACCTTAGGGCCTTACCCCCTTTCCCCACAAACCCCCGGGGAACCGAAACCGACAGGGCCCTGCCCCATTTCCGTTCGCTGGTCCCCCCCGGGCCCCACGTTTTGTTTCCTGCCCTTTTTCCCCCTGGACTTTCTTTGGGGTGTACCGTTTTACTCCCCCCCCCTTCCCCCCTCTTATTACCCTCTTGTTCTTTCCCCTTTTTTAAGCCTTAAAAAAAGGGGATCCAGGGATTTTGGGAAACTGTCGTCTCATTCCCAAATAAACTTTTTTTGTGTTTTTTGGGTGGGTTTTATCTGCCATATATTATATAATATATATATATATTTATATAAAATTTATAATATAAAATATATATAATATAAAATTTTATATATATAGGTTTTATATTTAATACAAAAATTATATATATTATTTTATTATTATATATATATATATATTATATTTAATTTATCCCCTAATATATTTTTAATATATATATATATATTAAAATTTATTTTATATATATATATAATATTTGTATGTCCCTTTATGCTTTATTAAATTTTTATATATATATATATATATTTATATATAATTATTATATATATGTTATATATATTTATTTTATATATTTATATATTTTAATATATATATATATATAAAATTTGGGGTATGGTATATGTTTAAAAATTTTAAAATTAATACTATTATATATAATATATATATTTTATATTATTTATATATTTATATATATATATTTATATATATATGCATAATTTTGAAATATATTAAATTTTTTAAAGTTTATATATATAATGTATATATATATTTTATAAATTATACATATTATTTTTAAAATTATATATATAATAAAATATATTTTATAATTAATTTTATTTTGTACATATATGTATTTTATTTAAAAAAAAATTAATAAATAAATAAAATAAATATATATATAAAATATTAAAATTTTATTATCTTATAAATATTATATTATATATTTGTTTTGTGTATAGGAAAAACACATAAATATATAATATATTTTTATTTTATAATTATATATATATTTATTCAAAAAAGATATAAAATTTTAACTATTATATGCATTTAAGCTTTAAAAATTTAATTTTAAATATATATGTAAAAATATATAAAGGTTTTAAAATATATACATATATATAAGATATAAAATTTTATATAATATATATATTTATATATATGTCCATATTATTATAAAATATAAATTTTATTTTATATATAAAAATATATATATATTTATATATATTATTTTTACTTTACTGTATTTTCTTTATATATAAAAATTATATATATATATATAATATATAAATATATATATAAAAATTTATATAAAAATATACATATATATATATATTATTTATTAAAATTTTTAAAATGTAAAATTTATTATAATATATATAATATATATTATATATATATATATAAAAATACAATATATATTACATACATTTTTATATATTTATATATAAATTTTATATATTTATATATATTTAATTTTTTATAATTGTTTTATATAAAATTATATATTTTATATATATAAAAATTTTATAAAATATATAATTTATAATATATATTTTATAGTTAGCATCCTTTTCAACGGAAAATTTTACAGTCAGAATATATATATATATTTTTTTAAATTCCAAAATGTTTTAAAAAGGGTCTAGTCCCCGGTTCCTGCACCCTTACCTACCAATTTCGAATCTTTCCCGGGAAGATGCTCCCAAAAGGGTTAACAGTGCTCCCCACCCCCCTTCCTTTGTTTTTTTATTTTTTTTTGTGTTTTTTAGTACTACATTTTAAAACCTTTTTCCCAATTGTATGTCTAATTGTCGTTTATTTTTTTTTTTTCGCGTTTTTTTTCCCAATTCAAATTTTAATCTATCCGTTTTTATGATGAAATTTCCCTATTTACATCTTTATTTTTACTTTTTCTTTTTTTCCATTAGATTTTGGTGATGGAAAGGAGAAAGCCCCTGAAAAGCAGGGTTTTTTCGGGCAATAATGGGGCCCGCATGGCTCTCTGCCTCACGTTTTCGTTTTTCCCGAGGGAAATTTTGCTATTTTGGGATATCTATTTAAATTATTTTGCCCCAAAACACACACGCTTTATGGGGTATTTGTATATTTCTTTACACACACCCCCAAACCCCAAATTATATTATATATATAAAATATTTAAAATTTATATATTTAATATATATTACATATAAAATTTTGTATTATATATATATTTTTGGGATGCATATATTATATATATTTTTATTATATTATTTTATATTTATTTTTAAAATTATTAAAATATATATATATATTTATATATATGTATATTTTAGATGCATAATATATATATTATATAAAATTTTTATAATATATATATATATTATATATAAAGTTCCCTATTTATATTTATAAATTAAAATATTTTATTATATATAAAATATTATTTATATATATATAAAATATATATATGATGAAATCTTTTAAAATTTTTATATATTTATATTTTATATAAAAATTATATATATATATATTTATACATAGTTGCATATTTATATAAATATTTATATTTTTAAAATTTTATATTTGTATATATACTTTAGTTTCAAAAAATTTAAAATATAAATTTTATTTTATATATTTTAAAATATATATTATTTTATCTTATAATATTTTATACAAAAGATGCTTTAATATTTTATAAAAAATTTTATTTATAAAATAAAATAAATATATATATATATATATTTTTATATAAATATATATAGATGCATAATATATTTTTATTTATATTTTTAAAAATATATTTTTATTTATATAATCATATTATTGAATTTTATTTATATAATAATATATTTTTATATATGGGATGCATATATATATTAAATATATATATTTATTAAAATATAATTTTTATTATATGTAAATAAAAGACCCTTCTTTTTAAAAGTTAAAATATATATTTTATATAATAATATAT
>NW_028235064.1:0-6360 GCF_977035675.1 Penaeus japonicus | reverse complement strand
TGTCTGTTGCCATGTTGTCTGTCTGTTGCCATGTTGTCTGTCTGTTGCCATGTTGTCTGTCTGTTGCCATGTTGTCTGTCTGTTGCCATGTTTTAATATAAATACAGTTCAGTTCAGACAGATTTGCGAAGACATCGCTTCGCCCGGGCTATATGCACAAGGCGGCCCGGCCTCTGCCAGCTATGAGTGCTGACTCATCTTATCTAATCTTGTCTGATCATCATCGCTGAATTCAATTCAGCTCAGTTCAGAGAGATTTTGCGAAGACGTCGCTTCGCCCGGGTTGTGTGGTTGGGGTAGCCCGGTCTCTATTGGCTATAAGTGGCGACTCATCTGCGCATCATAACTGAACTTTTACCGGGCGGTCGTAGTGGCCTGTAGGCGCTCCAGTTGAGCCAGGGGGCTAGTGACAGGCATGAGCCGTATAACCAGTCCCGGCGGCTGTCGTCTCTGGCCTGCCTGAGGAATAGTGTGCTCCGCATTCCATCAGGTATTGCCTAATTTGGCGTCCGGCGCGCCACAAGCTCCACATGCGTCGCTCATCTTGCCATATAGTGGGGGATGATTGCCACGCACAAGGGTAGCCTATTCCAAGTTTACCCCCCTGTGCAGACTTGACTTCAGCACACCTTGATGGTCAAGGAGAGATTTCAGCGACGCTTAGCCTGTGGCGTGTGAGTACCAGCTGGCCGAGGGGGAGGTTCTCGCTTCCCTCCGATGTCGCTGCAGGGCACCGACCTGCCCGCTACGAAAAAAAAATCGTTTTACCTTTAGCAGTTCCCGCTAGGATGCCACCACAAATCACTCAAGGTTTTCTCCGGCCCATTCCTCCGCTAACCTGTGCGGGGGCCCAGCTACGTCATTCCCTTCAAGACCACATGGCTTTGGGATCCAGTTTGATGATGATGCGTCTTCCCTGTGCCAGGATTCTCGAGCATGGTGAGAATCGAGGTTACCAGGAAACGTTATCAAGGGCGTGCTTTGTTGCAGGCTGTCAATGGCGGCCCTTAGAGTCTGTGGGTTTTAACAACATCCCGTCCGTCTGGGCTGGGCCCCATAATAGCTATGCCTCTGCCTGGAGCAAGGAGGCATTGTCGGATACCCGCTTTAGCTTTCTCTATGCCCCTTGCTGCAAAACCGGCGCCTCAGTGCGGGTGATGGGGTTTCAACAGAACCATCCGTGTAGTAGTTTTACTATTCAGGGGCGGGGGATTGCTGGTAATGTTCCTCTCCGCCCAGCCTTCAATAGAGCGGGGAAAGTACTGCGTTTTTTTTCTGATAGACCCCCATGACAGAAACTCTATAAAGGGAAATCGTCCCCAGGGCGGGGCTGTGACATATCAGGGTGGGGGAGGTCCATGCCCTTAACCAGTAGGGTCCTTTTTGACCCTCAAAGCGTTCAGCACTCGGGGTGTGTGGGACAGCCGGGGTGTTGTTTAGCAAAGATTTTCTTATTTTCCCTGTGCAAGCGACGTGCACTCTCTGCCCTTAGCGAGTCCAGTGGGGACTTTAGGACTTTGGGCAAGGAACGGGGGCCGCCATCTGATCCCCGGGGTGTCCGGGAAAGATTTGGCCTCCAAGGGAGGAGGTTATTTAACCTTACCCCAAACCCAGGGGCACCCAGAATAATCCTGGCGGCTTCGTTTTGCATGAGGGGCGAGTCTTTTCCTGAGTCCAGGCTTGCCCGTGTTCAGGGCGACGGAGGCGTAGTCCACAATGGGAGGGGAAATTATTAAAAAGTGGGGGGGGGGGGGGGGGGGGGGGGTCCGGTCTAAAAGATGTTTGATCTCGGAGCGGGAGTGAGGTTCTTTTTCGACCTTTCCCCAAGTATTGGGTAGACGGTAACCCACTCAAGCCTAGACCCTGGACTCCAGAAGATAAGATGATTATTTAAAAATAATAGTCTCTGTGTCTCCGCGGGCGTAAAATGAAAATCTTCTTGTAATTCGGGTGATTTCTGAGGGGGGGAGGGAGAAGAGGTGAGAGGGGAGTGGGGGAGTATGTGAGAGAAAGAAGAAGTGGGTGGGTGAGTATGAAGAGAAAGAGAGGGGGGAGAGAGAGAGAGTGAGTGGGTGATATGGAGAGAAAGAGAGTGGGTGGGGGTAAGTATGAGAGAGAAAGAGAGAGAGAGAGAGAGGGTAGGTATGTGAGAGAAAGAGAGTGGGTGGGGGGTGAGTATGAGAGAGAAAGAGAGAGAGAGGGTGAGTATGTGAGAGAGAGGGGTGATTGCGTGGGGGGAGTGGTAAGGGGAGGGGGGAGTAGGTGAAGAGAGAGAGAGAGAGTGGGTGGGGGGTGAGTATGAGAGAGAAAGAGAGAGAGAGAGAGAGAGCGAGTGGGTGAGTATGTGAGAGAAAGAGAGTGGGTGGGAATGAGTATGAGAGAGAAAGAGAAAGAGAGAGAGAGAGGGTGAGTATGTGAGAGAAAGAGAGTGGGTGGGGGTGTGAGAGAGAGAGAGAGAGAGTGGTTGTGAGAGAGGTGAAAGAGAGAGTGTGAGAGAAAGGGTGTGAGAGAGGGGTGAGCGAGTGTGAGAGAAAGGGTGTGAGAGAGGGGTGAGCGAGTGTGATAGAAAAGGTGAGAGAGGTGGGAAAAAGAGAGTGTGAGAGAAAGGGTTTTGAGGGGATGTGAAAAAGAGGGGTTTTGAAAAGAGGGGGGAGCGAAATGTGAGAGAAAGGGTGTGGAGAGAGGGGGGGGAGCGAGTGTGAGAGAGGAAGTGAGCGAGTGTGAGGGAAAGGGTGTGTGAGAGGGTGTGAGCGAAATGTTTTAGAGAAAGGGGGTGGGGGGGAGAGAGGGGTGAGTGAGTGTGGAGAGAGGTAAAAGAGGAGAGTGTGAGAGAAAGGGGTTTTGAGTAGATGTGAAAGAGAGAGTGTGAGAGAGAGGGTCGTGGCGATAGTGTGAGGGGGAAAGGGGTTGTGAGGAGGGGTGAGCAAGTGTGATAGAATGGTGTGTGAGAGAGGGGGTGGCGAGTGTGATAGAATGGGTGTGAGGGAGGGGGGGGAGCGGTGTGAGAGGAAAGGGGTGTGTAAAGGAGAGGGGGTGAGCAAGTGTGATAGAATGGGTGTGAGAGGGGGGTGAGCGAGTGTGGGGGGAATGAAAGGGTGTGAGAGAGGAGTGGAGCGAGTGTTGAGAGAAAGGGTGTGAGAGGAGGGGGGAGCGAGTGTGAGAAAAAGGGGGGTAGAGAGGGGTGAGCGAGTGTGAAGAAAAAGGGGTTTGTGGGGAGAGGGGTAAAGCGAGGTGTGAGAGAAAGGGTGTGAGAGAGGGAGTGAGCGAGTGTGAAGAAAGGTGTGAGAGAGGGTGTAGTTGAGTGTGAAAAGAGGTGAAAGAGAGAGTGTGAGAGTGTGAAAGTTTAGAGTGTGAGAGGGGGGGGGTGGGGAAAAGTGTGAGAGAAAGGGTGGTGAGAGAGGGGGTGGAGCGAGTGTGAGAGAAAGGGGGGTGGAGAGCGAAGTTGGGGGGGGGGAAAAGGGGAAAGGGGTTTTGTGAGAGATGTAAAAGAGAGAGTGTGAGAGAGGGGTGAGCGAGTGTGAGAGAAAGGGTGTGAGAGAGGGGTGAGCGAGTGTGAGAGAATGGGTGTGAGAGAGGTGAAAGAGAGAGTGTGAGAGAAAGGGTGTGAGAGATGTGAAAGAGAGAGTGTGAGAGAGGGGTGAGCGAGTGTGAGAGAAAGGGTGTGAGAGAGGGGTGAGCGAGTGTGAGAGAAAGGGTGTGAGAGAGGGGTGAGCGAGTGTGAGAGAAAGGGTGTGAGAGAGGGGTGAGCGAGTGTGAGAGAAAACGTGTGAGAGAGGGGTGAGCGAGGGTGAGGAAAAGGGGTTTGGGGAAGAGAGGGGTGAGTAAAGTGGGTTTGGGAGAGAAAGGGTGTGGAGAGAGGGGGTGAGGGGAGTGTGAGAGAGGTGAAAGAGAGAGTGTGAGAGAAAGGGTGTGAGAGATGTGAAAGGAGAGTGTGAAAGAGGGGGTGAGGAGTGTGAGAGAAAGGGTTTGTGAGAGGGGGTGAGCGAAGTGTGAGAGAAAGGGTGGGGAGAGGGGAATAAGCGAGTGTGAGGGGAGAAAGGGTGGGAGAGATGTGAAGGAGGGGGAGAGAGAGAGGGGTGAGCGAGTGTGAGAGAAAGGGTGTGAGAGAGGGGTGAGCAAGTGTGATAGAATGGGTGTGAGAGGGGGGTGAGGGAGAGTGTGAGAGAAAGGGTGTGAGAGATGTGAAAGAGAGAGTGAGAGAGAGGGTGACGAGTGGAGAGAAAGGGTTTGAGAGAGGGGTTGACGAGTGTGAGAAAAAGGGTGTGAGAGAGGAGTGAGCGAGTTGAAAAAAAAGGGGTGTGAGAGAGGGGTGAGCGAGTGTGAGAGAAAGGGTGTGAGAGAGGGGTGAGCGAGTGTGAGAGAAAGGGTGTGAGAGAGGGGTGAGCGAGTGTGAGAGAAAGGGTGTGAGAGAGGAGTGAGCGAGTGTGAGAGAAAGGGTGTGAGAGAGGGGTGAGCGAGTGTGAGAGAAAGGGTGTGAGAGAGGGGTGAGTGAGTGTGAGAGAGGTGAAAGAGAGAGTGTGAGAGAAAGGGTGTGAGAGATGTGAAAGAGAGAGTGTGAGAGAGGGGTGAGCGAGTGTGAGAGAAAGGGTGTGAGAGAGGGGTGAGCGAGTGTGAGAGAAAGGGTGTGAGAGGGGAGGAAAGCGAGTGTGAAGAAAGGGGTGAGAGAGGGGGTGACGAAGAGGGGAGAGAAGGTGTGTAGGGGGGGTGAGAGTGTGAGAGAAAGGGTGAGAGAGAGAGAGAGAGGGGAGCGAGGGTGAGATAGAGGGTCCACAGTGTCTCAGATTTGTAGATGAAATCTTCTTGCAATTCGGGTGATTTCTGAAAGAGGGAGGGAGAGAGAGAGAGAGAGAGAGAGGGAGAGAGAGAGTGAGAGAGAGAGAGGGAGAGAGAGAAAGGGAGAAAGAGAGAGGGAGAGAGAGCGAGGGAGAGAGAGAGAGAGAGGGAGAGAGAGAGAGAGAGAGTGAGTGGGTTAGTGGGGGAGGGGGGTGAGAGAGAGAGAGGGAGAGAGAGGGTGAGTATGTGAGAGAGAGGGGTGATTGGGTGGGGTGAGTGTGAGTGAGAGAGACAGAGAGAGAGAGAGAGAGAGAGAGAGAGAGAGAGAGAGAGAGAGAGAGAGAGAGAGAGAGAGAGGGTTAGTGGGGGGGTTAGAGAGAGGGGATGGGGTGGGGAGAGTGTGAGTGAGTAGGAGAGAGAGGGAGAGTGGGTGAAAGAGGGAGAGAGAGGGTGAGTATGTGAGAGAAAGAGAGTGGGTGGGGGGTGAGTATGAGAGAGAGAGAGAGAGAGAGAGAGAGAGAGAGAGAGAGAGAGAGAGAGAGAGAGAGAGAGAGAGAGTTAAAGAGAGAGAGAGAGAGAGAGAGAGAATGAGTGGGTGGGGAGAGTGTGAGAGAGATAGAGATAGAGAGAGAGAGAGGGAGAGAGAGAGAGTGAGAGAGAGAGAGAGAGTGAGAGTGAGAGAGAGAGGGAGAGAGAGAAAGGGGGAGAGAGAGAGGGAGAGAGAGAGAGAGAGAGAGAGAGAGAGAGAAAGAGAGAGAGAGAGAGAGAGAGCATACGCAGACACGCACAACGTAAGAGCTTAACACAAAATTCAAAATCTCAGCCACCAGAGATTTTACTCAAGCTTGGTCTTTTGCATATCGGTGTATGAATATACAGTTACACAGAAAATGTATAGCATATAATAGCAGAGCCATGATTCAAGTTTATTTTGAATCTTGAGGTAAGTGACTGTTACCAGAAGTGTTTTTTAAACCCCTCCTGGCGCCACGCCCCCGATAAGACGGCCCGAACCCCTAACTGAACTCACGCTTCGTCGTGACTTTTTGTCTTCATCTTTCTTTTTGTTTCAATTTCCTCATTTTTCCATCCCCAACTCTTTTTTGCTGATTTTTGTCAAGGTTCGGTGGATCCGAGGAGGATTAATACGCCTATGGGAATAACACATTTCCGGCCCCCCAAACCCATCTGGAATTACCCCACCCACTCAGATTGTTCGCCATTTACCCTTACTACACCACGCCCCCCACCGGCCGCCTGGCACGCCCCCGCCCTTCTCCCAACGACCTCTCGCCTGCTTTTTACGCTCAACACTGTGAATTTTTGCGCTCCTCTCTCACTTTTGTGGCTTCCAATCAGAGGCTCAGACCTAATATAATGCCACTTTTGACACGTCAAACCCATGGGAAGTTGACAGACCAAACCTTCCTGGTTACAGACCAGTCGTGTGGTGCTCATTTGGGCAAAAAAAACAAAGGCTGAGGGCAAACAATTAAAAAGTTTCCTAAAAAAAAATTTGGGCCCCTTTTTTAGCCACATTGTATGCCTCAGTGACGTTTCCCCTTTTTAATTTGGGGAAAAAACAAG
>NW_028235063.1:0-14715 GCF_977035675.1 Penaeus japonicus | reverse complement strand
AGGACATAAAGGCCGAACTATTCATAAACTCAGATACGTTCCGCGATAAGGTTAAAATCTTCATAAACAAAAACAAATGCAAAGCCGATCAGAATGTTTGACCGTGCAACATCGTCAGCCCGGCCGGTGATTAGATCGCAGGACATCTTATAAATAGAACATATAAATGCGCAATCTCTCCCCCGGACATCTTGAAGAAAATATAATGTTAGTTTAAGGAGAGAAATGCAGTCATAACTCTATGTCAGTGAAATATGACTCCACCAGGAAATGTCAGGTGATTTTATTGAAATTCTAGATTAACAGTTTTTTTTTATCGAGATGATGTCAGGTGAGGAGGAGTATGCATACTTGTGCGGGATACTCTTAAGTAAATGGGATATCCACTACAGAATTAACTATACTGCCGTAGAAAATATGTAGGTTATCGTACCAAGCGCTGTCTATAGGCCTTCTCATGCAGTCTTTGAATCTTTTGAATATCCGGACAATGTGAAAGTGGAAAGGGAATCGTCATAAAAAAAAATCACTTTTTTTTTCTTAGGAGGACTTAAATTATGATTTGAGTAAATCACAAATGCTAGGTTAGTTAAGATGATTGATTAAGAAAAGTGAATTAGAGCAATTAGTCCATGAACCTAAAAGGATTACAGAAAACCCCTCTTTCTATATTAAATAATGTAACGAATAAATAAAAAATAATAATGAATAAATCAGACATCATTCTCTAAACATACGTCAGTACATGTCATGTTGATGACCATGAACTTAACACGATGACATTAGATATAAAGAAATCAAAGCAATTACCAGTTACAAAAAAAAATCGTGACTTTAATCACTAAGACTCTCTGTCAGTCTATGAACTAATCATATCTAAAGAACTAACTCTATTGAACGTTTTTTTTTTATCGAAAGACAATGTAAATACTCAGGTAACCATCCTTAAGGCGCAGTCACACTAGCACTTTTCCGTTAATTTTCTGAAAAATTTTCAATTTTTGAGCGAATTGTCGTTTTTCTAGTCACGATAATTTCGAGTTTCCGCGTGAAAACATTTCCGTCGTCTTATTGGCCAAGCGGACTCAAATCAAGAACTCTATTTTAAAATGTTTGTATTTGTTTAAAATCATTAATTATAATAAGATTTAGTGAAATTTACTTTATATATATATCATAAAATTAACAAATAGAAATATGCAAATCTAAATTTTATTTCCATAAATGAAATGTCTTTTTAGTGCACGATTTGATTGTTTACATCCGTCAACCGCGCCATTTTCCCTCCAGCTTTGAAACACCATAGACTCTGGCAATTCTCCTGCATGGACACACGCCCTTCAGAGGAATATTTGACTAAGACTATTTTCTTGCTTTTTCTTGTTAAGCTCATCTGCTAAAACAGTCTAGCATATCCGCGCACTGTCGCTTATTTGGCGCCATTTTTTTACAACTGCGAGGCGAGTGTCACGTGACTGAGCCGATGGATGGCTCCTGGCGGGTAAGCGCTAGTGTGACTGCGCGCCTCCAAAAATTGATAATATTTAGAAAATTGACGAAAAATATCGACGGGATATATGCTAGTGTGACAGCGCCTTTACGGAAGTGATAAATAACCCAGCATAGATGCCTCCGTAACAAAACCCTGATGCAGATAGCACAAAGACTGCAAAACTTTACTGCAAGAGTTGCATTGTATAATGTTAGTAGGTTCGACCACATCACCCCACGTTTTCTTAAATCAAATTGGTTAAAAGTCTAAGTTATGATACATGTCTTTTTCATTCATATATATATATATATTTTTTTTTTTTCATGGGAATTATCCACAATGGGAACCAAATTAAGTATTTTTTTTTCTTTATGTCAAGATATCACACGTGGGTGCTGCTAAGACAAATATTTTTTCTTTATGTCAAGAGATCACACGCAGTAAATGCTAATAGGTAGACCCTTGACCTGGTACCTCCTACTTCATGATAGTAAAGACATCACTAATCCCAATAGTTTTATATCTTAATTAAAAGATTTCTAAGTTGTCAGTTGTGATGGATTGTCAAACAAAATGCATCTCTATTGTATACTTGGTATGATTTTGCAATAAACTAACTATTGAAATAAAGAGAATAACTATTGTAATTTATGGAATAAAGTTTTTGAATCTGAATTTGAATTCATAGCAAATTTTTGTACGAGTACCTTAGAAAGCTGTTTTCTTCTATATCATCTGTCGAATACATCTAAAAAGAGATATAGCCTAGAGTGATAATAACTGAATGTAGTAGTGAGATCAGGCCCAGTTGCACAGAAGCCACCATCTGGGCAGGTTCCAGTCAGATGGTGCTTCCTGCAAGAGTTGTGTAGTGTGTGAGAGATTTCACAATGATTCTAGTGGAAGGATATTTCTGTTTTTTTCTCTTTCTATTTTTTTTCTCTTTCTCCTTTCTCATTCTCTCTCTCTCTCTCTTCCTGTCCTTCCCTCTCTTTCTTTCTTTCTCTTTCTATTTTTTTCTCTCTCTCTTTCTCCTCTCTGGTTCTCTCTCTCTTCCCCTCTTTCTCTCCTTGCCTCTCTCTATCTCTCTCTCTCTGTCTCTCTCTCTCTCTCTCTCTCTCTCTCTCTCTCTCTCTCTCTCTCTCTCTCTCTCTCTCTCTCTCTCTCTCTCCCTCTCAATGAACAATTCCCCGTCCTTTCAGCCTCGACCCAAGCCCTCTGGTGCGCCACACCTTCTGGTCCGTGCAGGTCCTCGGCGCCTACTTCGTGGTCAGCATCATCGGTATCTCGCAAGCGCAGTACCAGAGACTCGTGTCCGTCAGGAGTCTCAAGATTTCGCAAGGGTCAGTAAGTCAGTGCCATGGGAAGATCATGAGCGGCATTTGTCCAAACAGTTTTGATAGAAAAGGAAAGGTGGTTTTTGTGGATGGTGTGGCCTTCTGGTGCGAGAGGAAGTGTGGTTACATTCACTCGTTCTTGTGGTGCGTTTTCGATCACTTAACATGGAAATAAATGGTAGAGAAAGAAAACACTATACAGTGCAGGTTACTAAGGAAAAACTTTTTTTTTCTTTCTTTTTTACTTATGAATCGTAAATGTAAAAGATGCATGAATTCTAGCATCAACTACGTTGGTTATGTTCTTCTACGAATTTACCATATATATATATATATATATATATATATATATATATATATATATATATATATATATATATATATATACATACATACATACATATATATATATATATATATATATATATATATATATATATATATATATATATACAAATCCTCACTCAAAACACATTCCTCTCGAGCATCGTCGACCGCTTTTTCCTTCCGTAAACACCAGGCAAATCCACCTGCCATTTCTGCCCAACAACTCCACTCTACAACCTCACCCACACCCACCTCCTCCACAGAATGTGTTTCGCCTTCATGCTGGGCCTCACCGTCCTCTGGTCACTCTTCTACCTAGCTGGTCTCGTAGCCTACGCCGTCTACCAAGACTGTGACCCCGTCAGCAGCGGACAGGTCAAGAAGCCGGACGAAATCTTGGGTTTTCTGGTTGCTGATAAACTACGACACTTCCCTGGCATGACTGGTTTGTTTGTGGCTGCTGTGGCGGGGGCGGTTCTGAGGTGAGTTGGGGGTTGGTGGAGAGATTTTAAGGGAAGATATCTTTGTTGGATTCGGGGGGGTGGGAGGGGGTTGAGACTCATATGTGTGTGTGTGGGGGAAGGGGGTGGGTGGCTTTCCTTAATGAGAATTGTAGTGGTAGTGATGATGCTAATGTCAATGTTAATAGTGATGACTACGATGAATGGTGTTCATATCCCAATAGAACACATAATCTAGATTCTTCCTTAAATGCATGCAACAATAAGATCCACTCCTTTCTTTGTCTTTGCAATTCATTTAGGCGTGTGTCCTGCAAGCAAAATGACAGACAAAAGAGATAACCTTCACTCTGACAAACTAGGCATTGCAACTATTGTTTTTTTTTCTTCTTCTGTTATTTCTATTTTAACGTTGCACATGTACACAAATAACCATGCAATGTTGGGGGTGAAGATCTCTTTTAGCCACCGTTGCACATAATATCATCTCAAAGTTATTCCCATCATTATACACAACATCATCACAGTTTTACCCCCATCACTGTAAACAATATGATCTCACAGTATCACTCCCGTCATCACTGTAGGTAATATCCTCTCATAGTGATATCCTACATGTGCTCAAACTTCCTCCACAGAAAAACACTACGATCACTAACCTGTGTTTTTTTTTCTTTCTCTCTCTCTCTCTCTCTCTCTCTATCTCTATCTCTCACTAACCTGTTTTCTCTCTCTGTCTCTCTCTCTCTCTGATCTCCCCCCCCTCTCTCTCTCTCACTAACCTGTGTTTTTTTTTCTCTCTATTTATCTATCTATCTCTTTCTCACTCTCTCTCTGTCTCTCTCACTAACCTGTGTTTTTTTCTCTCTCTATCTATCTTTCTCTCACTCTCTCTCTCTCTCTCCCTCCCTCCCTCTCCCCTCTATCTCTCTCCCTCCCTCCTTCCCTCCCCCTCTCATACTCTTACTCTCCCTCCCCCTCTCATACTCTTACTCTCCCCCCCACTCTCTCTCTCTCTCGCACACATACTAACCTATGTTATTCTTTTCTTTTTCTTCTTTCTCGTTCAAGCTCCCTGTCCTCGCTGGCCAACTCCTTAGTGGTGATGATCTGGGAAGATTTTCTCAGCGGATGGTCGATATTCTCCGGCATGTCTCCGACGCGGACGAAGGTCATCACAAGAGTCATGTGTAAATATCTTTAGGTGTTTTTTTGTGTGTGTGTTTGTGTGTGTGTGTTTTTCATCTGAGAAGGTATGAAAGTTTTAATTTTTATTATTGATTTTTTTTATTTTTTTTTTTACTAGTGATATTAGTATGGCTATTATAATATTTGTAGTACTCTTGTTTTATGCAATATAAAGGAATATATGGATAATTATGGAAACAGCTAGAGAGAGCGAGAGAGAGAGAGAGAAAGAGATAGATAGATAGATGGAGAGAAAGAGACTCAAAAAGATATATGAATGAATAAATCCACGCGCATTATTCACCAGCTCACATCCTTCCACATATGACCCAGTACAATAAAAAAAGTCAACAATACAATCAAACCTGTTCTGCGGTACAACCAAAAGACATTCCTCTAGTACAACCAAGTTACTCCTAGCCCTCCAAGCTACTCCCAACACTCCAAGATACTCCCAACCCTCCAAGATACTCCCAACCCTCCAAGATACTCCCAACCCTCCAAGATACTCCCAACCCTCCAAGATACTCCCAACCCTCCAAGATACTCCCAACCCTCCAAGATACTCCCAACCCTCTAAGCTACTCCCAACCCTCCAAGATACTCCCAACCCTCCAAGATACTCCCAACCCTCCAAGCTACTCCCAACCCTCCAAGCTACTCCCAACCCTCCAAGCTACTCCCAACCCTCCAAGATACTCCCAACCCTCCAAGCTACTCCCAACCCTCCAAGATACTCCCAACCCTCCAAGCTACTCCCAACCCTCCAAGATACTCCCAACCCTCCAAGCTACTCCCAACCCTCCAAGCTACTCCCAACCCTCCAAGCTACTCCCAACCCTCCAAGCTACTCCCAACCCTCCAAGATACTCCCAACCCTCCAAGCTACTCCCAACCCTCCAAGATACTCCCAACCCTCCAAGCTACTCCCAACCCTCCAAGATACTCCCAACCCTCCAAGCTACTCCCAACCCTCCAAGATACTCCCAACCCTCCAAGCTACTCCCAACCCTCCAAGATACTCCCAACCCTCCAAGCTACTCCCAACCCTCCAAGCTACTCCCAACCCTCCAAGCTACTCCCAACCCTCCAAGATACTCCCAACCCTCCAAGCTACTCCCAACCCTCCAAGATACTCCCAACCCTCCAAGCTACTCCCAACCCTCCAAGATACTCCCAACCCTCCAAGCTACTCCCAACCCGCCACGCTACTCCCAACCCTCCAAGCTACTCCCAACCCTCCAAGATACTCCCAACCCTCCAAGCTACTCCCAACCCTCCAAGATACTCCCAACCCTCCAAGCTACTCCCAACCCTCCAAGATACTCCCAACCCTCCAAGCTACTCCCAACCCTCCAAGATACTCCCAACCCTCCAAGCTACTCCCAACCCTCCAAGCTACTCCCAACCCTCCAAGCTACTCCCAACCCTCCAAGCTACCCCCAACCCTCCAAGCCACTCCCAACCCTCCAAATACTTCCCACAACCCCAACTACACCCAACCCTCCAACTACACCCCACCCCCCACACACTCCCACCCTCCAAGCTACTCCCAACCCTCCAAGCTACTCCCAACCCTCCAAGCTACTCCCAACCCTCCAAGCTACTCCCAACCCTCCAAGCTACTCCCAACCCTCCCTCCAAGCTACTCCCAACCCTCCCTCCAAGCTACTCCCAACCCTCCCTCCAAGCTACTCCCAACCCTCCAAGATACTCCCAACCCTCCAAGATACTCCCAACCCTCCATGATACTCCCAACCCTCTAAGCTACTCCCAACCCTCCAAGATACTCCCAACCCTCCAAGCTACTCCCAACTCTCCAAGCTACTCCCAACCCTCCAAGATACTCCCAACCCTCCAAGATACTCCCAACCCTCTAAGATACTCCCAACCCTCCAAGATACTCCCAACCCTCCAAGATACTCCCAACCCTCCAAGATACTCCCAACCTTCCAAGATACTCCCAACCCTCCAAGCTACTCCCAACCCTCCAAGCTACTCCCAACCCTCCCTCCAAGCTACTCCCAACCCTCCCTCCAAGCTACTCCCAACCCTCCAAGATACTCCCAACCCTCCAAGATACTCCCAACCCTCCATGATACTCCCAACCCTCTAAGCTACTCCCAACCCTCCAAGATACTCCCAACACTCCAAGACACTCCCAACCCTCCAAGACACTCCCAACCCTCCAAGATACTCCCAACCCTCCAAGACACTCCCAACCCTCCAAGACACTCCCAACCCTCCAAGACACTCCCAACCCTCCAAGATACTCCCAACCCTCCACCCAAGATACTCCCAACACTCCAACCTCCAAGCCACTCCCAACCCTCCACCCAAGCTACCCCCAACCCTCCAACCCTTCTCTCTATCTCCCCCTCTCTCCCTCTCCTCCAGCCTCGTGCATGGGTCTCGTGAGCATCGTCATGGCGCTCCTGGTGGCCAACCTGGGAACTCTTTTCCAAACGGCTTACACGATCAGCGGGGCGCTCGTTAGTCCCATGGACGGGCTCTTCCTGACGGCGGTTCTCGCACCGTGGGTTAATACGAAGGTGAGTTGCTGGGGTTGGGTTTTAGTTGGGGGGGTTGGGTTGTAGTTGGGGGGGAAGAGAGGGGGGGGAGGGAGAGGGTGAGGGGGTGAGTTGTAGGGGTTGGGTTGTAGTTGGGGAGGGTGGGGAGGGGGGGGGGTTAGTTGGGTTGTAGTTTGGGGGAGAGAGAGAGAGGGGGGGGGGATTTGTAGGGTTAGGTTGTAGTTAGGGGGGGAGGGGAGAGGGGGGAGATGGATAGAAGGAGGGATAGATTTTTTTATTTAACTTTTCCTGATGAGGACGTGTTTTACTGGTGTAGATTGTGTGTGTATAGTTCTCTCCTGAACTAATATTGTCCATTTAATTATAATGTTTCAGGAGTGATTGTTCCTTTATATATGGTCTGGTTTTAAGATGGTGCTTTATTTTTTTTTTTTTTTATACAACGAAACCGAAATGGTATTGAATCCGAATCGAAAACTGAGGCAATCAAACTAATCTTCTCTTTCTCTCTTTCTTTCTCCCTCTCCCCTCCTCTCCCTCTCTCTCTCCCTACCCCCCTCTCTCTCCCCTCCCCCCTCCCTCTCCCCCCTCCCCCCTCTCCCTCTCTCCCTTCTCCCTCTCCCTCTCTCTCCCTCTCCCCACCCCCTCTCTCTCCAGGGCATCATCTCAGGTTTCGTTGCCTCTCTCGTCTTCAACATCATCCTGATGCTCGGGAAGTTCCTGTACGGAGCAGGGAACAGCGAGGACCTGCCCCTATCGACCGCCGGATGCCCTACCGACACCCCGCTCTTGGAAAACGGCTGGAACGCCACCTCGATTTCATCCAATAGATATGTCGCCGGGAGACTCGAGGCTGAGAGGTCGGTGTGCTGGCTTTCCTGTCGCTTGTTGTTTGTTTGGAAGTTGTTGTTTGTTTGGAAGTTTTTGTTGTTGTTTAGGAGTTGGTATTGTTTGTGAGATGTTGTTTGTTTGGGAGTCGTTGTTTGGAAGTTGTTGTTTGGGAGTTGTTTGTTTGTTTGGAAGTTGTTGTTTGGGAGTTGCTGTTGTTTGGAAGTTGTTTGTTTGGGAGTTGCTATTGTTTGTGAGTTGTTTGTTTGGGAGTTGTTGTTTGTTTGGGAGTTGCTATTGTTTGTGAGTTGTTGTTTGTTTGGGAGTTGTTGTTTGTTTGGGAGTTGTTTGTTTGGGAGTTGTTGTTTGTTTGGGAGTTGTTTGTTTGGGAGTTGCTGTTGTTTGGAAGTTGTTTGTTTGGGAGTTGCTGTTGTTTGGAAGTTGTTGTTGTTTGGGAGTTGTTTGTTTGTTTGGAAGTTGTTGTTTGGGAGTTGTTTGTTTGTTTGGAAGTTGTTGTTTGGGAGTTGTTTGTTTGTTTGGAAGTTGTTGTTGTTTGGGAGTTGCTGTTGTTTGGAAGTTGTTTGTTTGGGAGTTGCTGTTGTTTGGAAGTTGTTTGTTTGGGAGTTGCTGTTGTTTGGAAGTTGTTGTTGTTTGGGAGTTGTTTGTTTGTTTGGAAGTTGTTGTTGTTTGGGAGTTGTTTGTTTGTTCGGAAGTTTTTGTTTGTTTGGGAGTTGTTGTTGTTTGGGAGTTGCTGTTGTTTGTTTGGGAGTTGTTTGTTCAGAAGTTTTTGTTTGTTTGGAAGTTGTTGTTGTTTGGGAGTTGTTGTTTGTTTGAAAGTTTTTGTTTGTTTGGAAGTTGTTGTTTGTTTGGAAGTTTTTGTTGTTGTTTGGAAATTGTTGTTGTTTGGAAGTTGTTGCTTTGAAGTTGGAACAAACACGCACACATATATGTATATACATGTATATATATATATATATATATATATATATATATATATATATATATCTATATCTATATATACACTACACAAACACACACACACAACATATAAATATATATATATATATATATATATATATATATATATATATATATATATATATATATATTTCTCGTCTCTTTCCTTCTTTATTTTTTATTTTTTATTACCGATCCTTATATTTATACATACATTCTAGAAATTACAACCTTTAAAAATTATCACTCGACATTTCTCACAAACCAATTTTCCCAAACCAATTCCCACAAACCAGTTTTCAAAAACCAATTCCCACAAACCAATTTTCAAAAACCAATTCCCAGAAACCAATTTTCAAAAACCAATTTTCAAAAACCAATTCCCAGAAACCAATCCTCACAAACCAATTCCCACGAACCAATTCCCACAAACCAATCCTCACAAACCAATTCCCACAAACCAATCCTCACAAACCAATTCCCACAAACCAATTTTCAAAAAACAATTCTCATAATTCCCTTTGCCTTTTCAGTTCCTACCCTCGAGCCAATTCCCACAAACCAATCCTCACAAACCAATTCCCACAAACCAATTCCCACAAACCAATTCTCACAAACCAATTTTCAAAAACCAATTTTCACAAACCAATCCTCACAAACCAATTCCCACAAACCAATCCTCACAAACCAATCCTCACAAACCAATTCCCACAAACCAATTCCCACAAACCAATCCTCACAAACCAATTCCCACAAACCAATTCTCACAAACCAATTCTCACAAACCAATTCTCACAACCCAATGCTCAACAACCAATCCTCACAAACCAATCCTCACAAACCAATTCCCACAAACCAATTCCCACAAACCAATCCTCACAAACCAATTCCCACAAACCAATTCTCACAAACCAATTTTCAAAAACCAATTCCCACAAACCAATCCTCACAAACCAATTCCCACAAACCAATTCCCACAAACCAATCCTCACAAACCAATTCCCACAAACCAATCCTCACAAACCAATTCCCACAAACCAATCCTCACAAACCAATTCCCACAAACCAATTCTCACAAACCAATTTTCAAAAACCAATTTTCACAAACCAATTTTCAAAAACCAATTTTCAAAAACCAATTCCCACAAACCAATTTTCAAAAACCAATTCCCACAAACCAATTCCCACAAACCAATCCTCACAAACCAATTCCCACAAACCAATCCTCACAAACCAATTCCCACAAACCAATTCCCACAAACCAATTCTCACAAACCAATTTTCAAAAACCAATTTTCACAAACCAATTTTCAAAAACCAATTCCCACAAACCAATTCTCACAAACCAATTCCCACAAACCAATTCTCACAAACGAATTCCCACAAACCAATTCCCACAAACCAATCCTCACAAACCAATCCTCACAAACCAATTCCCACAAACCAATTCTCACAAACCAATTTTCAAAAACCAATTTTCACAAACCAATTTTCAAAAACCAATTCCCACAAACCAATTTTCAAAAACCAATTCCCACAAACCAATTCCCACAAACCAATTCCCACAAACCAATCCTCACAAACCAATTCCCACAAACCAATCCTCACAAACCAATTCCCACAAACCAATCCTCACAAACCAATTCCCACAAACCAATTATCACAAACCAATTTTCAAAAACCAATTTTCACAAACCAATTTTCAAAAACCAATTTTCAAAAACCAATTCCCACAAACCAATTTTCAAAAACCAATTCCCACAAACCAATTCCACAAACCAATCCTCACAAACCAATTCCCACAAACCAATCCTCACAAACCAATTCCCACAAACCAATTCCCACAAACCAATCCTCACAAACCAATTCCCACAAACCAATCCTCACAAACCAATTCCCACAAACCAATCCTCACAAACCAATTCCCACAAACCAATCCTCACAAACCAATTCCCACAAACCAATTCTCACAAACCAATTTTCAAAAACCAATTTTCACAAACCAATTTTCAAAAACCAATTCCCACAAACCAATCCTCACAAACCAATTCTCACAAACCAATTCCCACAAACCAATTTTCAAAAACCAATTTTCACAAACCAATTCCCACAAACCGATCCTCACAAACCAATTCCCACAAACCAATTTTCAAAAACCAATTTTCACAAACCAATTCCCACAAACCGATCCTCACAAACCAATTCCCACAAACCAATCCGCACAAACCAATTCCCACAAACCAATTTTCAAAAACCAATTTTCAAAAACCAATTCCCACAAACCAATTTTCAAAAACCAATTCCCACAAACCAATTCCCACAAACCAATTTTCAAAAACCAATTTTCAAAAACCAATTCCCACAAACCAATTTTCAAAAACCAATTCCCACAAACCAATTTTCAAAAACCAATTCCCAAAAACCAATTTTCAAAAACCAATTCCCACAAACCAATTTTCAAAAACCAATTCCCACAAACCAATTTTCAAAAACCAATTCCCACAAACCAATTTTCAAAAACCAATTCCCACAAACCAATTTTCAAAAACCAATTCCCAAAAACCAATTTTCAAAAACCAATTCCCACAAACCAATTTTCAAAAACCAATTCCCACAAACCAATTTTAAAAAACCAATTCCCAAAAACCAATTTCCATAATTCCTTTTGCCTTTTCAGTTCCTACCCCCGCCTGTTCGACGTGTCCTACTGCTACGTGGGCGTAATTGGCATTCTTTCAGTCCTCGTTGTCTCTACCATTGTCTCTGTCTGTACAGGTGAGAGAATCCATTATGTTATGGAGCCCTATTTCTTAAATAGTGGTGTTGATGGTGGTGGTGATGATGGTGGTGATGGTGATGGTGGTAGGGGTGATGGGGATGATTGTGGGGATAATGATTGTAGTTGTGGTGATGGTGATGATGATGATATATTAGTAATAATGGAAGGCATATGATAGTAATGATAATGATAATGGTGATAATGATGATGATAGTGATAATGATGATAATTGTAAAAATAGTAATAATAACACTATGAATGATATTGATAATGCTAACAGCAATGACAGTGACAGTAATTATTATGATGATATTAATATTAACGTTAACAATAGCAATATTAATGAAAAAAAACTGATAATGATAAATGAATGATACTGTAACGATAACAATAACAAGGATAATGATAATGAAAGTAATAATAACGATGATAATGATAATGATCATAAAAGTAATATTAACGATAATAATAATAATAATAATGATAAAAGTAATAATAACGATAATAATGATAATGATAATAAAAGTAATTATACCGATAATGAAAATAATGATAATAAGAATGATAATAACGATAATAATGATACTGATATCACTATTACCACAACCAACAAAATTAGCCATATAACAAATATACAAACCACATAAGAAAAAAAAAATCAAACATCTTTTTTTTAAGATTTGTTTTCTCTCTTTTTCTCTCTCTTTTTTTCCTAAATATATTTTTTCTCTTTTTTCTATTTTTTTTTAAATATATTTTTTCTCTTTTTCTATTTTTTTTAAATATCTTTTTTCTCTTTTTCTATTTTTTTTAATATATTTTTTTCTTTTTTTCTCTTTTTTTTCTATTTTTTTCTAAATCTCTTTTATTTCTCTTTCCCAACAGGCGTCACCGACCCGGATGAAATAGATGACAGACTCGTGAATAAAACATGCCTGGCTTTCTATCGTTATTTGCTTTCAGGCAGACAAACAAATGCAAAAGGGAGGAGACCGAGAAGTGAAAGCATTGACAAGAGATCGAGTGATTGCATAAGAAAACCTTTGTCTGTGGATGCAAGTAATGCTTGAATTTTGCAATGAATTTTGAATAAATGAATAAATAAATGAATAGAATTGAATTTTGCATCTGATTGATATGTGTTTGTGGATGTATGTTTCTATGTATGTATGTATTTATGTATGTGTATGTATGTATGTATATATGTATATATATATATATATATATATATATATATATATATATATATATATATATATATATATGTGTGTGTGTGTGTGTGTGTGTGTGTGTATGTATGAATGTATGTTTATATTATGTGTGTGTGTTTTTATAGTGGCTTTGATATGCAAGAGTGTGTGTGGAATGTTTAGATCTCTCTTTCGAATTTATACAAAAATGTTTGTAGGTTAGGAGTTGTAGATTTTTTTAGGTGGTAGTTTTTATTTTATAAAATACACGCGCACCCATATTTGGGTGTGGCTGAATATGTATATATGTATATATATATATATATATATATATATATATATATATATATATATATATATATATATATATATACACATATATATTTAATTATTTGGTATTTTTTGGTTTAATAGTAATTATACACACACACACACACACAGACACACACCACACACACACACACACACACAATATATATAATATATATATCCCTATATAAATATATATATATATATATATAACCGTATGTAATATATATATATATATATTATATATATATATATATATATATATATATATGTAATATATGTATACGTCATGTAAAATATATATATATTTATATATATATATATATATATAAGATATATATATAATATATATATATATATATATATATATATATATATACACACACACACACACACACACACACACACACACACACACATATATATATATATATATATATATATATATATATATATATACATATAGATAGATAGATAGATAGATAGGCAGATGAATAAACAGATAGACAGACATATAATGTTTTATAAATACATCACTCTATGCAGACTCACGATCTAACTCATCTGCTTGAAAAAACAACCTTATTTTTAGGGTTAGAGTTTTTGTATATGTTAAAATATTTTTTACACTGTCATTTGTAACAATAAAATTTGTTAGTTTTTTTACATTTCTCTTTTTCTCTCGCCTCCCTTGAGATACTGTATAAAACTGTATTGAAATACTGTATTTGGAAATTTACAAAGGAAATTCAAAATCATATAATTAATCGAAGGCAATGTACATACAAAAGGGGTGTATATATGCTGTAGATACATCCATACATATACTGTGACATACACACAGTATGTATATACATTAATGTCTATGTTTATGTGTGAATACATACACAGGTGTATAATTAAGTATATACGTGCCATTTCGTCTTTAGTTCACATTGTTTAAAGAAGGTCCTATCAGTCCTGTTATCAAAGATAGGACTGTGAGTTAATTAAGAGAGATAAAAATCATGTAAATGTTTTTTTTTTTTTTTTTTTTTGCAAGACGTTAAGGCAAAACGAAAGAGGAAAATTGTTCCCAAGTTTGGACGGTCGAAGTTCCCGTCTTTGGAACACAGAGCCTTTGAAAGAATAAGACTTTACCGAGGATCTAGGGTTTCTTGTGTTTCTCCTTGCACTGGACTTCAAGCCTGTGATCTCCTGAAACCAACGACCATAGTAGAAACGAAGGAATGTGGATTGGGTAGCGACACAAAGCTGATGAAAAAAGGGAGTTCAATTTTCCTTTTTTCATATTTTGTTTGTTTGTTAGACGAAGA
>NW_028235062.1:0-4841 GCF_977035675.1 Penaeus japonicus | reverse complement strand
AAACTGCTGGGGGCTTTAATGCCCAGAAAGGGAAAAAAAAACCAAAAAAAAGACCCAAAGGAAATTAAGAGAAAGGCATTTAAATAAAATTGACTATAGATATTTCCTGTAGTTTTTTGAGCTCATTTTCGGGTGGAAGGAGTTAAAAGGTACTGGAATAGTATCTCACGCAGTTTAGAAGCATAGTTGCAATAAATGCATATGATTTTTTTTAAAGTTTTGGGTTATTTAAGAGGTTTAAGGAAAATTACTCTCACTTTAGACGCATTATCGAATAACGGCCCCAAACCCAAACTTTAAAGTTCCCACAAAATAGTTTCGCATTCTTTTTTTTACGAGTCATAAAAATGGCCTTTGTTTTTTTTTAGGGTCCCGTCAGATCGAAAAATATGTCACCTCAATCAATTGCGTCCTTTGCTTCCTCTTTTGAATCTTTATTATTTTCCCTTTCTCTAGTTTTATTTCATTATTTATTTATGGGTTCATTTACGTTTTTTTCCTACTCTTCCGTATCTGAGAGGGGAGAGAGAGAGAGAAGAGAGAGAGGAAGAGAGGGGGGGAGAAAAGGAAAAGAGAGGAGAGAGAGAGGAGGAGAGAGGGGAGAAGAGAGAGGGGAGGGAGGGGGGGAAGATAGGAGAGAGAGAGAGAGAAAGGAAAAGGGGCAATGGAATAAACATGAATAAATTAAATGGTTAGCATAGAGATGATACTACACGCAAGAGCGATTAAAAAAATATACGGACAAACAAACAATGGGCAGACATGCGACAAACCCAGAGACATACAGATAAAATAACATACTGTAGGAAAAAGTATCATAGTAGGTTGCCATCAAATTTTACGGGGAAATTAGACATTTAAATGGATATTAGAAAAGCTAAAAAACACTAGGAATTTCACATATTGGCTATGTGATTGTAAAATCAAATTGGAAAAGAAAACAAATTATCTAGTGTTTTTTTTTTTAAACAAAGGTAGAAGTTTTTTTTTTTTTTATACATAAAAAAAATATATTTATATATATATATATTATATATATATATTTATGTTTTATTATATATTTAATATATTTTATATTGGATATATATATATATATTTATATATTTAATATTATATGATGTATATCTACATTATAAAATTTATATTATATTTTTTTATATTTTTATTTTTATATTATTATATTTTTATTTTATATTATATATATTTTTTATATAAAATATATATATTTAATATTATGTTTATATATGTATACACCCTATATATAATTTTTAAATTAATATATTATTTTTAAATATTTATTTTATGTAAATATATATATATATAATATATTATATTATATATTTTTAATTATAATTATTTTTATACTTATTATTATATTTTTATACATACATATTTTTTATATTTTTATTTTTAAAATTATATAATAAATATTAGTTGTATTATAATAAAATTTTTATATATATATTTTATTATATATATATGTAACATATATATTATAATATATTCAATATTTTTTAATTATATATATATATATATTATATTATATTTATATTATAATATATTTCTATGTATATAACTATAGTTATTAAAATATATTATATATATATATATTTATATATTATATATTATAATATATTATTTTTATTTATAAGTATATATACATATACATATATATACATATATATATATATATTTTATATATTATTATATATATATATGTATTAATAATTATATATTGTATGAGATATTATATATATATATATAATATATAAAATATATTTTATATATATATATATGTGTTGTGTGTGTGGTGTGTGTGTGTGTGTGTGTGTGTGTGTGTGTGTGTGTGTGTGTGTGTGTGTTTGTGTATCTTCTCTCTTCTCTACTTCTCTCTCTGTCTGTCTCTCTCTCAATTATTATTATATATATTATATATATTATTATATATATATATATATTTATATATTATATATTTATATGTGTATGTATGCTATATATTATATATACATATATATGTATTAATTTTATATATATATATATATATACATAGATATATATAGGATAGATAGTATATACACCCACACACCACACAAACACACACACATACAAACACACATATAGATATTATATATATATATTATTATATATATTTTTTATATATATATATATATATCATAATATATGTATGAATATATATATGTGTATATATATATATATATTACATATGTATATATTATATATAATTATATAATATAATATGTGTGTGTGTGTGTGTGTGTGTGTGTGTGTGTGTGTATGTGTGTGTGTTGGGTGTATGGGGTGTGGGTGTGTGTGTGTTTTTTTTTGCGTGTGTGGTGTGTGTGTGTTTGTGGGTGTGTGTGTGTGTGTATAATACATACATAACATATAACATATATATTAAGATATATATATATATTATATATATATATATATATATATTTATATATTGGTATATATATAATATATATATATATTGTTTATATTACACATATGTAATATTATATGCATAATAAGCATTTATGTATTGTATATATAAATGTATATATATATATATATTATATATTATATATATATATATATATATATATATATATATATACGTATGGATGTATTTGTTATATTATATATTATATATATATATATATATATATATATATATACTTATAATTCACACCACCCACCACCTATCTATCAATATTATATAAATATATATAAATATACTATATTTATTCAATATATATATACATCTTCTATTTTCATATAAAATGAGAAGAGGAGGGAAGCACATAACTCTTTCCCCGGAGTCTTGCGCGGCGCAGAGAAAGAATGCAGACCTAAGTGATAGCTTTCATCACTGTTATTGTTACGCCAATCTGTTGACTTGAGCTGGAGAGGTTGGAGTATACTCCTTCAGATTCTGGATGGCCAAAAGGAAGAGAGATGATGATACAGCATTAGCGTCTCTCGGATGAACCCTCAAATTTCGAGTTAAAAGAGATCGATGATCAAAAGCCCCGGCAGTTTTGATAGACGGGTCTGGGGCTTTGCTAATCCTTACATCTTCGTCGTTCTTTTATCAATATGCTCGAATGCAACTTAAGTCGCCGATGGTTGCGTTTGGAGTGGCTTCATTCTGAGACTTTTTTTTTAAATTTGTTCTTACTTGTTTCTTTCTCTTATGATTTCTTTTCCGGACACGGATGTTTTATGGGGACACTTGTTTGAATAATAAAACCCTTCCCATTTAATAGCAATGTTTAAACTTGCAGTATTTCCTTACCGATGGTATCAATATTTTCTTGAGTCAGGTCAAAGAGCAAACAGTCCTTGATTTTCAGTTCTTGAGTTAGGAGATTTGCCATCCGAGGGGATTTGCACTCTTGCCTTTGTCTTAGTATTTACTAGATTCACACTATTGTCATGGTATAAAGGAGCTTTCTTGGTGCGGTCTATATGTAAATTTAACTTTGATGCTTGTGATAAATTCAGAGGTAATGTCAAGATTGATATTTTGACTATTTCGTATGTTGATAAGAGACGGGATTAGTCTCTTGCATCATTTTAGTATATTCATTTCCTCTTGTTATTTGTGTATAACTTTCGCATCTTTTGTTTTTAATACACAAGTTGTATGGAAGAGACCGTTCCTTTGGATTTAACTATTATTGTCTCCTGTGTCACCAGTATGGTCATCATCTCACTTGTGCCATTGTTTTCATGTGCTAAGGCTTTTCCTGAGCCCCTCATTTGTTGCCGTTCCAGATGATTTACTCCTCCATTCGAGCCGTGTGGTCAGCAGTGGTCTCATAACAAACTAGAGAAATCCTTGTGACTCCCCCAAAAGGGCTGCTCAATGAGAATAATATGTTGAGCAGAAGAAGGTAAATCAGGGCTAGAGGGAAGCCGAGAAAAAATATAGTGGACTAGTTTACTCGCGCATGAATAAAGTAGTTCAGCCAATGCGGGACATCTGAATACATGGTCTTAAACTATTTACAGCATCAGTTAGTGATGAGTCCCGACACACATCCCTCTCTCTTCGTTCTTTCCTTTCTATTACCCATTTATATCATTTTTTCCTCTTAATTTAAACATTCGCATCTCATCGCCAACATTCCCCCTGTTCTTCCTTCTAAGTCCCATCAAGGTCACCATGATACACGTATGTATTATGGCTGCTCATACTGTTTATCATATTTCATGTTGGACTAATAACTAACAAAAATCTGAATTTCAGATATGAAAGTGGTAATTGATTTTTTAAATTATTATAATCCTGCGATATAATGCTTCACGCTCACATATATATAGTTTAGTGAGATTGAAAATTAATTCCATCCCATGGCATTGCCTGTTCAGGCACTTTAAAATGGGTTAGGTGGATTCGGTAGGACACTGAAGTGGGAAAGGCAAAAATGGACGGGGTGTTTGTAAGTATACACAGTAGTGTAGATTTGACAAGCGGAATCTATAAGTGGTTCTGTACTCAGAAAATTTGTTGTAAACTTTTTCAATGTGTTATGATCGGTCCAAGGGGTTACACCAATGTCATGCAGAAAAGTAAATAAATGCGTACATACATTTATTACCAATGTACATCGACATCATACAAAGAAGCCAAATACAGACCAATTTGATAACATCTATTGGTTCACTCAGACATATAGGAAAAGAAAATGCAACAGCTTTGTATCCAAATTTGATTAATAAACAATTGACCAACTTTTTGATACTGGGTGGGTTAGTGTGGCTAGGCTTTGTGAATTGATACCTTCTGCAAAGAGTCACTCGTTAAAGTGGGAAAATGGTAATCAAAATGG
>NW_028235060.1:0-8104 GCF_977035675.1 Penaeus japonicus | reverse complement strand
ATATATAAATATATAATATATAAAAATATATATATAATTTTAAATATAAATTATATATAGAATAAAATTTAATATATAAAATTATATAAAATATAAATAAAATAAAAATAAATATATAATTTTATATATATCGTAAAACATGTATGTATGTGAATTTGTGTTTGTGTGTGTGTGTGTGTGTGTGTTCACGCACACACAAACGCGTGTACTCACATCACATACAATTCTAAATTTCACTTTTCAAACTTTTAATCTCCGTCTTGCATTTAAAACTTCCTCTGGGAAATAAGCAATCATTCCCGGGGCGGTTTTTTCCCTCGCGGGGGCTAAAGCAAACCCTCCGCCCCCCCACTGCCGGGGTTTTTTATTTTCCCTTCAAACACGTCTCCCCCTTTTACTCACTCACACCACATCGAACTCATGCAATTCCTCTGACGCGGCCGTTAATCTTATTGTTTCTCTGTGCATTTCCTTCTCCTCCTAATATTTCTACTTGTGTGTGCTTCTGGGTTTAGATGAATAAATATGTCAATATATAAAAATTTTAACTTTAATATAAAATTTTATATTTTATATATAATATATATAAAATAAAAACAAAAAATAAATTTTATTAATTTTAAAATATATATAAAAATATATATATAAATTTATATACATATAAAAATATATATAATTTAAAAATATTTAATATAATAATATGTATAATAAATTTTATATAAATATATAATAATTTTATATTAATTTTTATATATATAAATATATATATATATATCTATATATATATATATATATATACATACATATGTAAATATATATATATATATATATATATATATATTATATTACATACAATACCTATGTATAAATATATATAATCTATATAAATAAATATATATATATATATATATAAATATGATATGTGTGAGTGTGTGAGATTGTGTGTGTGTGTGTATGGTGTGTAAATATATGTAGAAATAAAAATATACAATATAATATATATATATATATATATATATATAAATATACACAACCTACACACAGACAACACCCACACCTACACCTACACACACACACGTGTGTGGTATGTATATATGTATATATATAATATATATATATATTAATAACTAAAGATTATATATATATATATGCATATATACTAAATAGTCTCTATGTGTGATTTTATGCTTACATAAATATATATATATATATATATAATAGATAAGATTATATATATATATATAATATATATTATGTCAGCTTATCGGTATATGTATATAGTACATTTATGTATACTTTTAATCTATCGCATGCTTCTATCTATCTATATTATGTGTTAGTAGATAAATATATATATAGATATATATATATAATATATATATAATATTTATATTTCTATCTATCCATGCATCTATCTATCTATCTATATATATATATATATATATATATATATATATATATATATATGTATGTATGTATATACATATATATATACATATGTATAAGAAAGGTATGAATGAGACTGAATATCTAAAACACGCAAGAGATGTATTTGACGCTTTTCCCGACGGGTCTTTTAAAAAAATCAAAACAAGTAAAACATGGAACAAATTTTTATATCAAATGAGAGTGAGGGTTTAAACCCTACTCTCCTGACCTGTGATGGTTTATCCGAAAACTGAGGGTGCCGCGACCTTGGACATTTTTTAAATTTTCCCCCCGACGCGGTGTTCAAAATTTTCTGTCGTCGCGATTTTTATGCAGTTTTTCCATAACTTTTACCCCTTTTGTTTTTGAAACCCCTTTGTTTACGATTTTCGTTCCCTTTTCCAAAATCTGGTAGATTTTCCGCCTCTTTCTACGTGTGCCCCCCTTGGCTTTGGGAGCCCCTTGGTGGGTGTCTGCTCGGTGCCGGTCACCCTGGTTTCAAAAACCACGTCCTTTTTCCCCCTTTTAAAAACGTTTTTTCGAATGTACTGCGGGGGATACAGTAAACGGCACTGTGGGGGTTTTTTGAGGGGTTTTTCTTGTGTCTTCCCAAAAATCTCCTTTTTTTTACGCCGGACGTGTTTGCTATTTTCCACGTTGGCCCGAATCCCTGCTGATAATCTGGGAAAGATATTACCTGAGGCAGTACAAAAAACCGGAGTTTTTGATGTTCTCCGTTTTCTTTCTGAGGTTTGCAAAAAACCCTCGGGAAAGTCCGGTGTTTTACAAAGGAGCCTTTTTATGTATTTTCTTTTTCATCCTCTAAAAATTTCGGGGGCTGAAACCCTTTTATTTGCCCTTAGGAAAAAACCATGAACCCCGATTTGTTTTCTGCTGGGGGGGTTTAGAAGGGAATAATCATTTTTTAATTATCGGCTTTCGTTAAAAGAAAAACGCGGGCCCGTCGTCGTCCATGGATCAGATTGTCTGGGAAAGGGTACTTCTGCCCTTCTTCTTCCTTTTCGGAAAATTTAAATTTTTGCCCGGGGACGGCGTTTAGCAGAAATCACTTTTGGCCCGTAAGCCCCTTTCCCGGGGGAACGACGACCAAATATCATTACGAAACGAAACCATGTTGAGTCCCCTCCAAATTTAAATGTCTCTGTAGTGGTCTTTTTCAGGTTTCCATGAAGATGAGGCCAAGAACCGCGTTTAAATTTGGGGAACCCAAGCAGACCATGGTTTGTCGGTTTTCTTCTCCTGAAAATTCAAAACCCTTTAATTTCCCAACGCACAGCTTCACGAGTCGAATAAAGTCCCTTTGGGGTTTGAGGAATTGATCATCATCCATGGTGTTGACGCCCTTTTTCTCCCTTCTTTTTATCGCATCACCCCGGGGGAACTTTGGGGAAAATAGGGCCTTGACATCAAAACCCTCGCAATTTTTTTGTTCTTATACCCAAATTCTAAAGGGACTTTTGATGAGGTGTCAGAGTTTTTCGGGTGGGAATAAAGTTTGGACCCCCATAGCGCCAAAAGAGGGGCCCGGGGCCAGACACTTAGCCAACGATGGGGAAGCGCTGCCAATGCCAGAAGTGACGGTCTCATCGTAAAACCTAAACTTGGTTATCTTCGGGAGACCCCTTTGGAAAGGGGTTTTCGGGGGCCCTCCCCCGGAGATGAAGGAGATGTATTCCCCGGGGGGAGTCCCAGAAGTATTCCCTGTTTTTCCCCCGGGTGCTGAATTTAAGCCCAAGAAAAATGCTTCCTTCTGGGTCTGCGAAGGGACGTCTCCCTTGATAATTTTCCGTAACAGGTCATTTCGTCCAGATTTCGTCCTTCTCTTTTGTTGCATACCGTTGTAATTTCCCCTTTGGGTTTTTGGCTCGTTGAGCTTGGTCTTCTTTTTTTGTGTTGAAGAAACCCAATCAAGGGGGAGGAGGTCGCCCTCGAGCTCGTTCCGGGGTTTGTAAAAAACGGGGTTTGGAAAAAGTCCTGATAGCCCCACAAGGAAGGCCCGACGCTATCAAGGGGAAAGGAACTCGCCGATTTTTTAAGGTTCGGAGCTGAATTTGGGAGACTTGGGTCACCAAAACCCGTCCATCAGGAAACAACGTCGGGAATTTTTGACAATCTGGATCTTGGTCTTGGAAAAAATCCCTTGGGAAAGGGCAACCCCTCCCCCCTCATACCGTTTGAATTTATGAACAGATTCAAGGGGCCAAAAATTAAAAAAAAGGTATGAATGAGAATGAATATTTTAAACAAAGCAAGGATGTATTTTACGCGTTTTTTGACGGAGGTTTTTTCCATAAAAACATAACAAGTGAAAACATAGAACGAATATATCCCCAAAAGAGATATATAAATTTGAATTTTATATTCAAATGAATATATATTCGTTCTATGTTTTCACTTTTTATTATTTATGAAAAGACCTCCGTCGAAAAAGCTTAAACACATCCTTGCGTGTTTTAGTATTCAAACTCATTATAACCCTTTTTTTTTACATTTTTCCTATGAACTCTGTTTTAAACATATTTATATAGATAGTAGATAGATAGATAGCAGAAAAATTTTTTTATTTCAATATATATAATATTATATATAATATATTTAAAATATAAAATATTTATATATATAAAATGTATGTTTATCCCTATACATTATATACATATACAAACAAATTAAAATTATAATTTTAAATTTATTTAAAAATTTTATTTATTTGTATATATTAAAATATATATTATATATACAAAAAACTTTAAAAAATCACCGACCTTTTAAGTCTTCCCTTTTTGTAATCTATATACTGTTTTCAAAAATCATCACAGCCCGTATCACCCCATACATTAGATTCAAATCAAAACCCCGCAGCGGATTCCAACGAAAGACCAATCCACCACCCAAAACCCCAAAAAAGAGAGAAAACAAACCCATTTTAGGGGCCCCTTGTGTATGGCATTCGAATTAGGAAAAAGGGATTCATTCGGTACGATAACGGGGGGTACTAGATGCAATTTTGGAAACCCAAGGGGTAGAAAAATATATTGCAATTTTAGAGGAAAATATAAAGATGGTACACAACCCTCAAAATACACGAAAAAACCGATAAAAAAACCAAAAAAAGGGGGTTTTGGGGAAAGGGGACACCCTCCACCCAAGCGTTTAAAGGGTTTCTTGGGGAAGTAATTTAAAAGTTAGGGGGGAAAAGAAAAGGGGTTAAAATAGGGGAAAGAGCACTTAAACCCAAATTTTAAAATTTGGGGAGATACCATTGTTTTTTTTCGACCGGGCAACAGATGAACTACAACAATTACTAAGCATTTAAATAGGGAAAATCGGGAAAATTTTCCCTTAAAATGAAAAAATGAAAAAGACTAAAGCTGGTTTAACCCGTCCCAAAAACCCGTTTAAACCCATACAAATACATGGCGAATACTAGAAGCATGAACGGGGTATGGATACCAGGGCAACTCATCAAAACGAGTAAAAACCTGCGAAGCCCCAATAAAAAAGGGGAAACAGGCAGGGTTGGGGTGCCTTCGGGACACATATAATAATTTCAAGGTCGCCCGCCAACCGTCCAAAGAGAAAAAATTTTTTTACCAATGTGTCCTTCCCGTCTTTACATATGGGTCTATACAGGGGCTACACCAAAGGGACTCGAGAGGAAAAAAAATAAGTACTCAAAAGAAAAGGGAAAGGGTTTTTGCTAGGAGTTACTTAAGAAAACAAGAAAAACCCCATGGGGCGGGGAACCAAAAACAAGGAGAGGATATACTCAAGAGCATTAAGAAAAAAAGTCGCAAATGGGGTGAACATATATATCGGAGACAGGGCAAAAGGTGGACAAAGAAAACAACAAATGAAAATACACGACACAAAAGACCCAAAAACAAGACCAAAGACTAGAGGCGGGAAAAAAATAGGGAATTTTTTGCAGGAGTAAACTGGAAACAAAAGGGGCACACGACCCAATGACGGAAAAGATTGGGGAAAAGGCCTACGTCCTGCCTTTGAATGAAACAGGCTGCTGATGATGATGAAAAATTTTTATATATATATATAATATATATATATATATTATATAAAATATATATATATTTATATTGAATATATAAACATATAAAATACTATGTAATATGTGAAATAATATATATAAAATATAAAATAAAATATAAAATATATATATAAATATAATAATATATGTATTATAATTTAAATATGGAAAAAATATACATATATATACGTATGTTATATTGAAATATATATATATAAAATTATATATAATTAATTAAAATATATATTTATATATATATATATATATATATATATACATTTATATATACACGCATACACCCCCATCATAAATTATAATATATTTTATAAAATAAATAAATTTTATATTATAAAATATTTTCATAAATAATATATATAGTAAAGGGATATATGTTTTATTATGAAATTTTATACATTTAAATATTTCGTATATACATGAATATTATAAAATTTTATATTATATATTTATATATATACACATATATGTTTTATATATATGTTTTATTACACAAATATTTATATATAATATATATATATATAATATATAATATAATAAAAATTACATATATAAAATTTATATTTATATTATACATACAATTTTTATTAAAATACATTAAATATATATATATTTTAATTTTATATATATATAATATTCAATATATTTAAATACATCCAAATTTTATATATATAATATATATTTATATATATATATATATTATATATATATTAATATATACATTTATGTATATATATACCCAAAAAATTTTTAATTATTTATATCTATTTTCATATATATATACACATTTATACATGTAAAATATATATAATATTTTTTTATATTATACACACACATAAACCTAAACAAATAAATATAATTATATATAAATATATATAAATAAATATAAAATATATTAAAATGTAAATACATGATTAAATCTTAGACAAGATTTTTTTTGTAACCCACGGTCGGAGTCGAATATATAAATATAATATATAAATATATATATAAATAAATTATATATATATATATATAAAAAAAATTTATGTATGTAATAATAAAATTTATATAAAATATATATATAATATATATAAAATATATAAAATATATTAAAATATACTTGGGATATATATTTTTTGTGTATATATGTATATATAAATATAAAATAAAATATAATATATATATAATATATTTATATAAATATATATTATAAAAATATATAGGGATAAATATATAAAATATATATATAAATTAAATATATATGGGTTAGTGCAGGGGCGCGGGGACTCTTTTCATTGGTCAGGGGGCGCCCGACCCCTGTGATTGGGCCCCCGCGGTAATGACCAAATTTTTGGGATCGGGCAACGGTTTCCCAAAGCCCAAGGATGATGCGCCCGGGGCCTACGGAATAAAATTTAAAAGGGAGTCAAACCCAAAAACACTTAACAAAAGGAGGTTTTTAAATTTTTTTTTAAAGCTATAAATTTCCCTTTTATTTTTAAATAGTATAAAATATATTTCTAACAATAAGACCCTTTATATAATATAATATATAAAATATTAAAAATATATATATATAAATATATAATTAATATTAAATAAAATTTTATGTATGTATGTATGTATATTTTTTTCCGGGGAAAAAAATATAAAAATAATTATATATTTATATATATAATATTTAAAATAAATTTTAATATATATAATATATTATATTATAATATATATTTTATCATATAAATATATAATATAAATATTAATTTTATATAAAGTATAAAATATGATATTTATAATATATATATATATATAAATATAATATAGGGATGGATAAATATTTAAATATTAAATATATTATTTAAAATATATAATTTTTGGGATTATTATTATGTATTTATAAATATTATAATAATAATATTTATATATATATTATATTAAAATATATATATAGAATATTATATATATATATATATATGTATATAAATTTTATATATATAATTTTTTTATATAATTTTTATTTTATAAAATATAAAATTTTATATATGTTTTATATTTTTATATATATATAATATATATATATATAAACATAGATACACGTACACATAAAGAGAGAGAGACTGTATGTGACACGCACCAATATATAGGAAAAAAAATCTTTTTTAAAAATCCCTATTTATGCGTCCCCGTCCCCCCTTTCCCCTTTTCCTATCCACCATTGTCTTCTGGCGAGCAAAAATACTGCCATTCAATTAATGAAACCCGGGGCGTCACACGAGGCCCGTCCACCAAATCTGAAGTACTAATCTGAAGAAATTTATTTGAATTTCGAGAAAAGGGCCCAGGGGGGATTTCCCCCTTTTTCCGTTTTCGGTTTCCGGCCCTTCCCGCACAAAACCCCCAAAAGACCCGAAATTTTCCTTCAGTTGAATGCAGAACGGGCTCCCTCGTTTTTCCGGGGAAATTGCCCAAGTTTAAAAAGAAATTGGGGGGGTGTTTTTTTGTTACAAATTACCTTTTGGAAAATAATTGCCACCCCCAGATTTCCCGTTTAAAAATGATTGTTTTAAAAATATTTTGAAAGTCCGCAACCTTTTAATATTTGTGTATATTTTAAAC
>NW_028235059.1:0-5699 GCF_977035675.1 Penaeus japonicus | reverse complement strand
GGAAACAAATTTTTAAAAGGTTAAGGGGAGAATGTGTGGGAAACAAAAGTTAAAAGGGTTGGGGGAGGAGAATTTTTGGGGAAACAAGTTAAAAGGGTTGGGGGGGAGATGTGGGAACAAATTTAAAAGGGTTGGGGAGGAGAATTTTGGGGGAAAAAAAAGAAAAAGGGTTGGAGGAAATGTGGGGGGAAAAAATGTTAAAAGGATGGAGGAGAATGTGGGGGGAAAAATTTTTTTTAAAAGGGGGGGAGGAAAGGTTGGGAAACAATTTTTAAAAAAGGTAGGGGGAGAATGTGTGGGGATACAAATTTTAAAAAAGGTTGGGGAGGAGAATTGGGGGAAAAAAAAATTTATAAAGGTTGGAGAGCAGAGGGTGGGGGGATACAAATTTTAAAAGGTTGGGGGGGAGAATGTGGGGGAAACAAATTTTAAAAAGGTTGGGGAGAGAATGTGTGGGAAACAAATTTTAAAAAAGGTTGGGGAGGGAATGTGTGGGGAAACAAATTTTTTAAAGGTTGAGGAGAATGTGTGGGAAACAATGTAAAAGGTTGGGGAGGAAATGGGTGGGAAAAAAAATGCTAAAATTTGGGGAGGGGGAATGTGTGGGGAACAAAGGTAAAGGGTGGAGAGGAAATGTTTGGTAAACGAATGTTAAAATTTTGGGGAGAATGGTGGGAAAAAAATGTTAAAAAGTTGGAGGAAAAATGGGGGGAATAAATTTTAAAAGGTTGGAGAGGAAATGTGTGGGAATAAAATGTTAAAAGGTTGGGGGAGAATGTGTGCAAAACAAAAGTTAAAAGGTTGGGGAGGAAATTGTGGGGAAACAAATTTTTTAAAGGTTAGAGGGGGAATGTGTAGGAACAAATTTTAAAAAATTTTTGGGGGGGAGAATGTGTGGAAAAAAATGTTTAAAAGGTTGGAGAGGAATTGGGGGGAAAAAAAAAACATCATCGGGAAAAAATGTTTGCTCTGTCGCCCATGCCATATATGGGGAAAATAGATATTGCGGACATGAAATTTTTGGGGATTTCTTTTCACTCGTAATAAAATGAAAAATAAACATTATTTTATTATGGTTAATCCCCGAATTTACCTAGATGAAGAAAAGAAGTGGATAAAACCGAAATGAATTTAAAAGGTTGGAGAGGAAATGTTTGGGAAACAAATGGAAAAAGGTTGGGGAGGAGAGTGGGGGGGAAACAAATGTAAAATTTTGGGGGAGGAGAATGTGTGGGAAAAAGATTTTTTAAAAGGTTTGGGAAGAGGAGAAATGTGGGGGGAAAAAAAATTGTTAAAGGTTGGAGAGGAGAATGTACGGAAACAATGTTAAAAGTTGGGGAGGGATTATGGGAAACAAATGTTAAAAAGGGTTGGGGAGGAAATTTGGTGGGGGGAAAGAAAGAAAAAAGGGTTTGGGAAAGGGGAGAATGTGGGGTAAACAAATTTTTTAAAAGGGTTTGGAGGGGAGAATTTTGCGGTAAACAAATGTTAAAAAAAAAGGGGGAGATGTACGGGGAAACAAAGTAAAAGGGTTGAAGGGGAGAATGTAGGGAAAAAATTAAAAGGTTGGGGGGGGAAATGTGTGGGGAAACAAATGAAAAAAGGTTGGAGGGGGAATTATTGTAAACGAATTTTAAAAAAAGTTGGGGAAGAATGTGTGGGAAACAAATGTTAAAAGTTGGGAAAGGTGGGAAACAAATTTTAAAAAGGTTGGGGGAGAATGGGGGGAAAAAAATTTTAAAAAATTGGAGGGAAGTGTGGGAAAAAAATGGAAAAGGGTTTGGGGGAGAAGAATGTGGGGGGAAAAAAATTTAAAGTTGGGGGGAGAATGTTGGGAAACAAATGGAAAAAGGTTTGGGGGAGGAAATTTTTGGGGAAAAAAATGTTAAAAGTTTGGGGAGGAAAATGTGGGGGAAACAATTTTAAAAAAGGTTGGAGGGGGAAATGTAGGGGAAACAAAGGGTTAAAGGTTGGGGGGGAGAATTGTGGGGAAACAAATTTAAAAGTTTGGGGAGAGAATGTGGGGGAAAAAAGAAAAAAGGTTGGAGAGGAAATGTGGGGGAAACAAATGGAAAAGGGTTTGGGGAGGAGAATTTGGGGGGAAAAAAATGTTAAAATTTGGGAGGAGAATGGTGGGAAAAAAAGTTAAAAGGTTGGGGGGAAAATTTAGGGGAAACAATGGGTTGGGGAGGAAAAAGTTGGGGAAAAAAATGTTAAAAGTTTGGGGAGGAATGTGGGAAACAAATTTTAAAAAGGGTTTGGAGGGGGAAAAATTGTGGGGAAATAGAAATATCAATCCTGCTAAAATCCCTTGGCCTGCGCCCATGCCAATGTGGAATAAGAATTAGTACATTTTCCGGGATTTCTTTTGAAGTATGCAATTTGGGATTTCTTTTCACTTGAAATCGATGTAAAAAATATTTATCTTTTATTTAATCCTCACAAAATGGTAAAGAAAAGTATGATAAAAAAAATAAAAAGTTTAAAAGGAGGAGAGGAAATGTGGTGGAAAACAATTTTAAAAAATTGGAGGGAGTAAGAAACAAATGTTAAAATGGGGCGGGGAAATTGGGGGAAAAAAAATGAAAAAAGGGTTGGAGGGGAAATGTGTGGGGAAATAGAATAAAAAATCCGCTAAAATGCTTGGCTCTGTCCCCCATGCCATATATGTGGAATTAAGATATTGCATAACTTTCCTGGTTTTATTTGGAGGTCCGAAATTTGGGGTTTTTCTTTTTACTTGTAAATTTTTATTTTTTTTCTGATTATTTTATTATGGTTACCTTACGAATTTACCAAAATACGAAAAGAAGTGAGAAAACCGAAATGAAAATGTTAAAAGGTTGGGGAGGAGAATGTGTGCAAACAAAATTTTAAAAAAAGGTTTGGAGGAGAATGTTGGAAAAAAATTTTAAAAGGTTGGAAGAGAATGTATGGGAAAAATGTTAAAAGGTTGGAGAGAAGAATGTGTGGGGAAACAAATTTTTTAAGGGGTTGAGAGAAATGTTGGGGAAATAGAAATTTTAAATTTTCCGCTAAAATCCCTTGCTGTCCCCGGGTCATATATGTGAATTTAAAGATATTGGTACATTTTCCTGATTTATTATCTTATTATGGTAAACCCTAAAAGATTTACCTAGATGAAGAAATATGATGAAAACGAAAGAAAATTTTAAAAAGGGTTTGGGGGAGGAGAATGTGTGGGAAACAAATTTTAAAAGGGGGTTGGGATAAATGTGGGAAAACGAAGTTAAAAGGTTGGGGAGAGAAAGGGGGAAAAAACAAATGTTAAAAGGTTGGGAGGAGAAGTGTGGAAAAAAATGTTAAAAGGTGGGGGAGGATGTGTGGGAAACAGTTTTTTTAAAAGTTGGAGGAGGATTTTGGGGAAAACGATGTTAAGGGGGAAAGGAGGGGTGTGGGAAACAGATGTTAAAAGTTGGGGGAGGAGATTGTAAAGGAATCAAATGAAAAAAGGTTTGGGGGAGGAGAATGTATGGGAACAATGAAAAAAGGGTTTGGGAGAGGAGAATGTGTTGAAACAAATGTTAAAAAGGGTTTCGGGAGGAAATGTAGGGAAAAACAAATTTTGAAAGGTTGGGGGGGGAATGTGTGGGAAAACAATGTTAAAAGGTTGGGGAGGAGAATGTGGGGGGAAAGAATTTTTAAAAAGGTTGGAGGAGAATGTGGGGGGAAAACAAAGTTAAAAGGATGGAGGAGAATGTTGGGAAACAATGTTAAAATTTGGGGAGGAGAAAGGTGTGGGAAACAAATGTTAAAAGGATAGAGGAAAAATGGGGGGGGATACAAATGTTAAGGGGGGGGGAGGAGAATTGTGGGAAACAAGAAAAAAGGGTTTGGAGAAAAAGGGGTGTGGGGATCAAAAGTTAAAAGGGTTTGGGGGGGAGAAGTGTGGGAAAACAAATGTAAAATTTTGGGGAGAAGAGTGTGGGAAAAAAAGGGTTAAAAGGGGGGGAGGAGAATTGTGGGGAAACAAATGTTAAAAGGTTGGGGGAGAATGTGGGGGGGAAACAAATGGTAAAAGGTTGGGGAGGAGAATGTGGGGGGGAAACAAAGCTAAAATTTGGGGAGGAGAATGTGGGGGGAACAAAGGGTTTAAAAGGTTGGAGAGGAGAATGTATGGTAAACGTTTGTTAAAAAGTTTGGGAGGAGAATGGTGGGAAACAAATGTTAAAGTTGGGGGAGAATGTGTGGAAACAAAATGTTAAAAGGTTGGAAGGAGAATGTGTGGGATACAAAGTTAAAAGGTTTGGGAGGGAATGGTGCGAAAAAAAAATTTAAAAAGGGAAAGGGGGAGGAAAAAAAATGTGTGCGAAACAAATTTTAAAAAAAGGTTTGAGAGGAGAAGGGTGGGGAAACAAATGTTAAAATGTTGGGGGAGGAGAAGTGGGGAAAAAAATGTTAAAAGGTTGGGAGGAGAATGTTGTGGAAAATAAAAAATCAATCTGCAAAAAATGCTTGGCTCTGTCGCCATGCCATATATGTGGAATTAAGATATTGGGGAAAAATGCAATTGGGTTTTTCTTTTCACTCGTAATCAATGTAAAAAAAAACTTATCTTTATTATGGTTACCCTCACGATTTACCTAGATGAAAAAGTATGATGAAAACCGAAATAAAATTTGTTAAAGGTTGGAGAGGAGAATTGGGGAAACAAAGGGTTTTAAAAGTTGGGGGGGGAATGTGTGGGAAAACAAATGTTAAAAATTTTGGGGGGAGGAGAATGTGTGGGAAAAAGATGTTAAAAGGTTGGGGGGAGAATGTGTGAAACAGTTTTAAAAAGGGTTTGGAGAGGAGAATGTACGGGAAAAAAATGATAAAAATTTGGGGAGGAGAATTTTAAAAGGAAACAAATGTTAAAAGGGTTTGGGGGGGAAATGTGTGGGAAGAAATGTTAAAAGGTTGGAGAGGAGAATGGGGGTTTAAACAATGTTAAAAGTTTGGAGAGGAGAATGTGCGCCAAAAAAATTTTTAAAAAGGAAGGGGGAGAATGTACAGGAAACAATTTTTTAAAAAGGTTGGAGAGGAGATGTAGGGGAAAAAAAAAAATGGTAAGGTTGGGGAGGGGGAGTGGGGGGGGAAACAAATTTTAAAAAGGGTTGGGAGAGGAGAATGATGTAAAGATGTTAAAAAGTTGGGGGGGAAAAGGGTGGGAAACAATGTTAAAAGGTGGGAGATTTTGGGAAACAAATTTTAAAAAGGTTGGAGGAGAATTGTGGGAAACAATTTTAAAAAAGTTGGGGGAGAATTTTTGGAAAAAACAAATGGTAAAGGTTGGGGAAAAGAATGTGTGGGGAAACAAATTTAAAAGATTGGGGAAGAGAATGTGTGGGAAAAAAATTTTTAAAAGGTTGGGAGGAAATTTTTGGGGACAAATGTAAAAGTTTGGGGAGGAAAAAGGGGGGGGAACAAATTTTAAAGGTTTTTGAGGGGGGAAATTTGTATGGGAAACAAATGGAAAAATTGGGGGGAGAATGGGGGGGGGAAACAAATTTAAAGTTTGGGAGGAGAATGTGGGGGGAAACAAATTTTAAAAGTTGGAGAGGGGGAATGTAGGGGAAACAAATGGAAAAAGGTTGGGGGGGAAAATTTTGTGGGAAACAAATGTAAAGTTTGGGGAGGAGAATGTGTGGGAAAAACATTTGTTAAAAGGGGAGGGGGAATTTAGGGGAAACAAATGG
>NW_028235058.1:0-31235 GCF_977035675.1 Penaeus japonicus | reverse complement strand
TTATCTAGGATCCTCCCCTTCCCCTGGTACCAGGAAGGGAAACGAGGGTTAGGTTCCCTAGTTGTCAAGTTTTACACCGTGGTACTCTTTTTGGCCTGACTGTAGTTATGTTATTTCTTTTTTTGTATTTAAAAGAGTCAGTATTCTTACATAGTACACTGAAGAGGCCAGGAAAGGCCGAAAACGCGTTCGTGCCGTGGGGGGAATATGAAGTAGTGTAAGTGTAATTAGTATTTTCATTGCACCTAAGTGATAACCTCGGAAAGTGAATAAGGATAATAGATAAAAATCCATCCCAAGTTGCTTGACAGGGAAAAGAAGTCTTCACGGGATATAAACTACGACAAGGATTAATTATACAGGTTTTTGTGGGTACGGGCTAGTCTCTCCTTTATCAGGAGAGAGAGAGAGGACTAGCATTTCCCCCGTTTTTTCTAAAGCAATACTTGTGTGGTTTTCTGCCCCCCCCCCCCCCCCACCCCCCCCCCCCCCCCTTATTGTTGTTATCCCTTTAAAAGGTGGGGTTTCACCTGGGGACTAACGTCTTCTTAGCAACTTAAGAGAGTAGTTTAGAGTGGATTTTCTCTTTCAGGAACTTTTCTATTCCAGGAATTCTAGTGTAATTAGTTTTTTAAGTTTTAGTGGTATTTTTTCTGTGTCGTTGCACAGGTTTTTCCCTAGAGAGACTGTGTTTTGCACAGCCTAGGTAGATACTGTGTTTTACACAGAGTTTCCTTTCCAGATTTTTTTATCAGTTTTTTCAGTGGTCGGTTTGAGGGTAGGATAAGGTGTTGTAGTGAGTGACACTAACGGAAAAACCAACCTAACCTCCCCTAGCCACGATATATATATATATGGTTTTGTTAGTACAGTGAAATGGTAGTAGCTAGGAACCAGTCAGGAGGAGATAAGATGCAAGAAGAAAGAAAAATGTCACCCACACTAGAAGATAGAAGCCTGAACTGCTTGAGCTATGGGCTAAGCAAAAAGTATGGAGGAAATCTATGAAAGAGTGACGAAACCCTGAAGCTATAAGAACAGAACAGAAAGGGACAACCCCCACCACCTCCTAACAGATGGTTGGGCACACCCTGATGCTTGGGCCCCAGGGAATCCTGCTATAGAAGCCTCCCCATTGTTGCCTATCTTGGAAACGAATGCTAAGGAGATGGGGTTTCCAGAGGACCCATATCCGGACCATTTCCAGGACCTAGAAGATGACACTCCACTTACAGAAGACGAACTGATGGACCTACAGACCCTGGCCACACTCTTCAAGAAAGAAGCCTTGTGCTATAGGAAAATTAAATACTGCAACGAGTGTGAATTACAAGGTATCGCGGGAATTGGAAGGACAGCCATCACAGACTACAAGTCCCTTCAGGATTCATCCCCCCCTATGGATAATAGAAATGGGAGAAATGATATGGAAGGATGCAGCTAGAAGATGGCAAGGATTAGTGGCTGCCCAACTAAGGTCTGAAGCAATCCATCTGAGGTCATTTATCGTTAGTTTGAAATTGGATTTGATAGAAAGATACCCTCAGAAATACGATGTCATAACCAATAGAGCCTACAAAGAAGCAGTGGGATACATGAAAACCAAGAAAAACAAAGCCCCCCCAAGTGAAAGATACTTCATAGCAAGTGGACCCATCAACCTACTGGAATACCTGCGAGGAGATGAAGAAAATGCGATGACTGAAACAGAAATAGATAGGGTAAGGGGATGTATGGACCCTAGAACAGCTGACAGGGAGATGCCCACGAGGGAACACCTACTTCCTAGCCCCCCAGCAGACAGCACCCCAACTCAACCTCAAGAAGGTTCCCAAGTAACATGTGGACAAGGGACCCCTCAAGAGGACAGAAGAAGTATCACACAAGAGGATAGGACAGAGAATGAGGCAGAACCCCCCTCCCCGAAGAAAATATCCCTACCCAGAGTAATCAAGGAAATGATAAAGTAGAAGAATGCCACATTCGCATAGATAAGGTAGCTAAGGCAATAGAAAATATAGAAAAGATTCTGGCACATCATTTTCAGCCCCCTCAAAAGGAGGTCAGCATCCCCCAAGACCCAGAACCAACGGAAACAAGAGATAACCAAGAAGAAATGGTAGAAAACAATGGTGAGAAAAGAAAGAGCGAGCATAGATCAGTAGGCACAGAAACAGACAAAGGAAAAAAGAAAAAGCATAAGCAAACTCAGACAAAAAACGATGCACAACCCAACAGAGAGTAAGGAACAGACAGGACATGCGAAGAAAACTCACCCAGAGACCCTGGAGACAAAACAACTGGAACCAGCAGTACAGGGACCCAAGATGGGCGAACCCTCAAAACAGAGAATACACCCCCAGGAGAACAAACAACTGGCAACCCAGGCAAGGCCAGAACCCCCAACCGTGGAGAACAACAGAAAGACCAAGATGGAACAACAACCCTCAAGGATGGAGACCACAAGGAGGACAGAGAGAATGGAGGCCGCAGAACAGATGGGGATACGAAGGAAGAAGAGGAAACTACCAATGGGGTCAAGAACAAGGAAGAGGAAGATATTGGCAAGAAGGAAACAATGGCAACTGGGGTTGGAACTGGTAGTATCAGAGGTTCCTCTCACCCTCCCACAGAAGTCGGTGCTAAGCAAAGGGAGATCCTTTGTCCCAGGCCCTCCCTCGACAAAACCAGTATTGGAGAATCTAGCCAACTCCTTGAAGGACCTAGAATCAGAAATAAACCACAGATTCACGGATTCTCTTCTCCCTGTAGCCTTTTCACAAAGAAAAGAGCAAGTGAAGGTGGTTCCATCTCAACTCCCTTTCTCCAAACAGGAAAAACTCCCCCCAAAAAGACTCCCAGGTCTAGCTGAAAAAATGAAAGAAGCCTTGGAGGAATTAACAATACAAGCAAAAAGAAGAGGTAGACACAACTTGAAAAGAGAAGAAATAGAGGCACTGGAAAGCCTGAGAACAGATCCTAATATAGTAATTAAAAAAGCCGACAAAGATGGAGCCCTAGTAGTCCTCAAAACAGGAAATTACAGGGCAATGGGCAGGGCACACCTTAAAGATAGAGAAACATATATACCAATCACAAACCCAGAAGAAGCTTTGAGGAAAATTGACAGAGATTCCAAGGTTTTGGTGAATAGATTCTATACCCTGGACTCTCCTAGAGGAAAATGTACAAGCTTCAAAGCGGCCCAGAGAGACGCCCTCCTGTCACATAACCCAGACATCCCACATTGGTATATACTTCCAAAGACTCACAAGAAAATAGATGAAGACCTAGGCACCTGGCCAGGGAGACCAGTTTTGAGTGGCTGCTGTGCTCCTACAAGACCAGTGGATCGGCTACTTACCACTTACCTAGCCCCCCTCTTGGAGCTGCTCCCAGAGAGACTGCAGGATACCTCTGATTTTCTCAGAAAAGTTAAGGAATTTCCACAATTTGCGAAAGGAGCACTCATCTTCTCTTTTGATATTGTATCCCTGTATCCGTCTATTCCTCAGGAGGAAGCAGCTTGGATGGTTGCAAATTTTTATGAAAAGAACTTGGCATATGTACAGGGAAGACTCCTTCAGGATTTTAACATTAAAGCTCCACCTCCTTACTTAATAAAAGAAGGGATAGACCACGTGTTAGGAGGCACCCTTCTGAGATTTGACCATGGTTTCTACAAACAAAATAAAGGAACAGCAATAGGAGCCTCAGTGTCAGTAGCAATAGCTGAAATTTTTGTTCACGTCAGCATAGAAAAGAAAAGGAAGAAGATGACAAAGCAACCCCAGGTGTTTTTCAGATACATTGATGACATCTTTGGTATTTTTGAAGGAGAAGAAGAAGAGCTAAAAGAATATCATGTAGGCATGAACAAAATACACCCAGACCTGCAGTTCACCCTAGAATATGATCCATACAAACTGCCTTTCCTGGACACCCTAGTGTATTTTGACAACGGAGGAAACCTACAAACCACAGTATTCTACAAGCCCTCTAATACTCACCAATACCTCCATTTTCAGTCAAGTCACCATCCTAATTTGAAAAGATCCCTCCCTTTCTCTCAAGGTATAAGAATTAAGAGAATTGTAAGCGATCCAGAGAACCTGAAGGAGGCCCTAGAAGAATTGTTTAAGTTTTTCAAACTCAGAGGATACAACAGCAAGATCTTAAGAGAAGCAAAAAATAGACTAGATGAACTACCTAGAGAAGTTTTATTGGAAGTGAAGCCCAAGACAAATACAACCAGGATCATTCTCCCTATGCTATATTCTCCAAGCATAGCACCAATTCTAAGATCGTCAATCAATAAGATCTGGTCTTGGGTGCAAGAAGATGCAGAGGATAAGCCATGGAAGCAAAGGTTCAGAGATCCTCCACCCATGATTGCATGGAAAAAAGACCAAGCCATAGGAGAAAAGATGATCAGGGCAGAATTCCCTTCACCATTGACACTAGAAAATTTACAAAAGAAGGCCAAGGTTAATAAAATAGGGAAGCAAGTGTGATGTCCAGTGGGACCCTCGCATGGAGAGTTGAAAGGTAAGTCCCTCTCTTCCCACTCAACATCCAGTACATTTAGACTAGTGTTCAGTGGGGATGACGTATGGAGAGTTGAAAGGTCGGTCCCTCTCTTCCCACTCAACACTAACAGGGTATGGGAGGGAGCAGGGAAGACATGCCCCTGTGACCCCCAATCGTACCCTAGGTAGGCGTTTAAAGAGTGTTGAGTTTGAAAAAGACAACAAGAAAAAGGATGGGATTTTCGTGTTTTTAAGATAATGCTCAGTGGGGCCCTCGCATGGAGAGTTGAAAGGTCGGTCCCTCTCTTCCCACTCAGCATTACAGTATCTTAACAGAAGAAGATTTATAATACAAGAAGAGGAAGTAATTCAGCCTAATGTATTTTTATGTTTTGCTCAGTGGGGCCCTCGCATGGAGAGTTGAAAGGTCAGTCCCTCTCTTCCCACTCAGCATTACAGTTTCTTAACAGAAGAAGATTTATAGTAGAAGAAGATGAAGTAATTCAGCCTAATGTATGTTTATGTATTGCTCAGTGGGGCCCTCGCATGGAGAGTTGAAAGGTCAGTCCCTCTCTTCCCACTCAGCATTACAGTATCTTAACAGAAGAAGATTTTTAGTAGAAGAAGATGAAGTAATTCAGCCTAATGTATGTTTATGTATTGCTCAGTGGGGCCCTCGCATGGAGAGTAGAAAGGTCGGTCCCTCTCTTCCCACTCAGCTTTACAGATTTCTACTCATTAGTCCAGTTGTGAACACTGTACATATGCAAATAAGAATATGGGTAATCTGTATACATTTGTGTAAGTATATATGGGTGTTTATGCATATGACTGAGTGAGTACATATGTGTACATGTATGCATTTTGTACATGCATGTGTACATATGTGTATATGTAAATAGTGATATATGTAATTATGTGTTTTTTCCTTCTATCTGAAAATTTATATTTAGTTGGTTCCTTTTTTAGTGGCAGTTTTACTTGGAATAAATACATTTATATATTTTTTTCAATAGTAAATATTGCCTGTGTTTACATGAATATTCTTAATCTATTTCTTTTCCCAGAAACAAGATGTAAGAAACAGTAGTGAACACCAAGGAGGCCCCCAGTTCCCCATCCCCGAGGGGAAACTACCTTCCACCTGAATAGCTCAGCACCTGGAAGAATGTATCCTTTTACACTGGTTTCCTTTTGGAGATGTTTTCTTTCATTTTTTTATGCATATATATGTATTTGCATATGTGTATATTTGCGTTTATATATATACTTATGTGTATGTATGTGTGTATATGTATGTGTATATATGTATGTGTATGTGTATGTGAGTATGTATTTGTATATGTGTATGTATGTATATATGTAATGTGTATGTATTTATATGTATATGTATGTAGATATGTATACGTGTATGTATGTGTATGTATGTGCGTATGTGTATTTGCATATGTGTATGTATATGTATATGTGTATGAATATGTATATGTATGTGTACATGTGTATGTGCATGTGCATGTGCATGTGCATGTGCATGTGCATGTGCATGTGTATATGTATGTGTATATGTATGTGTATGTGTATGTATATGTGTATGTATATGTATATGTGCGTGTATATGTGTATGTATATGTATGTATATGTATATGCAGGTGTATGTGTATGTGCATATGTGTGTATGTATATATATGTATTTTGTATATGTATTTGTATGTACATATAAGTGTAGGTGGGTATGCATACTTGTATGTATATGTGTATGTATATGGATATGTATGTGTAGGTATATGTATATATATATATATGTGTATGTATATGTATATGTATGTGTATGTGCATGTGTATATATGGGTGTATGTATGTGTATGTGCATGTATGTGTATATGTGTATGTATACATGTGTATGTATGCATATGTATGCGTATATGTGTGTATAGATAGGGGTCATGTAAGTGTATATATGTGCATATGGATATATATGTATATATATGCAAAAATATGGTTATAAAGATATGGGGGCTGTACAATTGTCCCTTTATGCATGTGTATTTATGCACATAAATGCATATTTAGAGAAATGAATATGTATACATATATCTATAAGTATAGGTATTTGTATGGACTTTTATATAATATAATATTTTCTATATACATACTTGTGTATATGTTTGTATGTATGTATGTGTGTATATATGTATATATGTGTATATATATATATATATATATATATATATATATGTATGTATATATATATATATATGTATATCTTTTTATGTATTGATATATATATATATGTATCTGTGTATATGGTTTTATAGATAACACATAGATATAGAACTATATGTGGGTAGAGAGTGAAGGGAGAGGTAAACCGAGTTCCCCCATTCCCACAGAAGAAATTGCTACCTGCTGAGAGACCAACTACCTGAACAAGGGCACCCCTCTTTCAACACTGTTACCTCTTTCTCTCCTCCTATATATACCCTATATTTCCACTCTATCTTCAGTCACACCCTCGTTGTAGGAGCAGCAGTTGCGACAAGGACCTTCGACAAGAAACCTACCTCCCTTCCTTGACCAAGTGTAGCCCCCTGGAGAAGGGCTCCTGCTGTTACCTCCTCCTTTCCCCGGTTTTTCTAGGTGATGGCCTAAGATAAGAGGTGTGTGTGTTTTGTTTACTAGTTGGTTCTCAGAGATTTGGGTTTTTTATTGCTATTTATTTATTATTTATTTACATGATATAAGCTTATACAATTCCCTTACTTCCTCATCTGCCCTGTATCTCTCCTTCCCTATTCACAGATAATGGAGAAGAGACCCCTGGGCACATTAACCACTTCAACCCAGGCAAAGGACCCAGAATAAGGAAGGAACAAGGAAGACGGCCGATAACTCCGCCAAGGGTTACCAACAGAAACGAAAGCAGAGCGAAATTCGACAAGCGAAACGACGATTAGAAAACGCCGCAATATACCCAGTGTTGGGTTGTGTATATGTATTTTTGATGTTTTTTCTAAGCTTTGCTATATATGTGCTTCTTTTTGTAGATATATATATATAATTGTTTCGTATATATGCTGATAAGTTTGTGTATGTATTTGTATGTATATGTAATTGTATATATAGTTGTATATATACGTAGTTGTATATGTAATTGTATGTATATGTAATTGTATGTATGTGTAATTGTATTGTAATTTTATGTAGTTATATGTATATGTAGTTATGTATATGTAGTTATGTATATGTAATTGTATTTATTGGTATATCTAGGATCCTCCCCTTCCCCTGGTACCCAGGAAGGAACGAGGGTTAGGTTCCCTAGTTTGTCAAGTTACACCGTGGTACTCTTTTGCCTGACTGTATATATGTTATACTTTTTTGAATAAAGAGTCAGTATTCTTACAATAGTGCACCTGAAGAGGCCAGAAAGGCCGAAAACGCGTTCGTGCCTTGGTGGGAATACTGAGTAGTGTTAAGTGTAACTTAGTATTTTCATTGCACCTAAGTGAAACCTCGGAAAGTGAATAAGGATATAGAAAAATCCATCCAAGTGCTGACAGGAAAGAAGTCTTCACGGGATCTACGACAAGGATATACAGGTTTGGGCTAGTCTCTCCTTTATCAGAGGACTAGCATTTCCCCCGTTTTTTCTAAAGCAATACTTGTGTGGTTTTCTGTGTTGTTATCCCTTTAAAAGGGTTTCACCTGGTGACTAATCTTAGCAACTTAAGAGAGTAGTTTAGAGTGGATTTTCTCTTTCAGGAACTTTTCTATTCCAGGAAATTCTAGTGTAATTAGTTTTTTAAGTTTTAGTGGTATTTTTTCTGTGTCGTTGCACAGGTTTTTCCCTAGAGAGACTGTGTTTTGCACAGCCTAGGTAGATACTGTGTTTTACACAGAGTTTCCTTTCCAGATTTTTTTATCAGTTTTTTTCAGTGGTCGGTTTGAGGGTAGGATAAGGGTGTAGTGAGTGACACTAACGGAAAAACCCAACCTAACCTCCCCTAGCCACTATATATATATATGGTTTTGTAGTACAGTGAAATGGTGGTAACTAGGAACCAGTCAAGAGGAGATAATATGCAAGAAGAAAGAAAAATGTCACCCACAGTAGAAGAAAGAAGCCTGAGCTCCTTGAGCTATAGGCTAAGCAAAAGTATGGAGGAAATCTATGAAAGAGTGACGAACCCTGAAGCCTATAAGAACAGAACAGAAAGGGACAACCCCCACCACCTCCTAACAGATGGTTGGGCACACCCTGATGCTTGGGCCCCAGGGAATCCTGCTATAGAAGCCTCCCCATTGTTGCCTATCTTGGAAACGAATGCTAAGGAGATGGGGTTTCCAGAGGACCCATATCCGGACCATTTCCAGGACCTAGAAGATGACACTCCACTTACAGAAGACGAACTGATGGACCTACAGACCCTGGCCACACTCTTCAAGAAAGAAGCCTTGTGCTATAGGAAAATTAAATACTGCAACGAGTGTGAATTACAAGGTATCGCGGGAATTGGAAGGACAGCCATCACAGACTACAAGTCCCCTTCAGGATTCATCCCCCCCCTATGGATAATAGAAATGGGAGAAATGATATGGAAGGATGCAGCTAGAAGATGGCAAGGATTAGTGGCTGCCCAACTAAGGTCTGAAGCAATCCATCTGAGGTCATTTATCGTTAGTTTGAAATTGGATTTGATAGAAAGATACCCTCAGAAATACGATGTCATAACCAATAGAGCCTACAAAGAAGCAGTGGGATACATGAAAACCAAGAAAAACAAAGCCCCCCAAGTGAAAGATACTTCATAGCAAGTGGACCCATCAACCTACTGGAATACCTGCGAGGAGATGAAGAAAATGCGATGACTGAAACAGAAATAGATAGGGTAAGGGGATGTATGGACCCTAGAACAGCTGACAGGGAGATGCCCACGAGGGAACACCTACTTCCTAGCCCCCAGCAGACAGCACCCCAACTCAACCTCAAGAAGGTTCCCAAGTAACATGTGGACAAGGGACCCCTCAAGAGGACAGAAGAAGTATCACACAAGAGGATAGGACAGAGAATGAGGCAGAACCTCCCCCACCCGAAGAAAATATCCCTACCCAGAGTAATCAAGGAAATGATAAAGTAGAAGAATGCCACATTCGCATAGATAAGGTAGCTAAGGCAATAGAAAATATAGAAAAGATTCTGGCACATCATTTTCAGCCCCCTCAAAAGGAGGTCAGCATCCCCCAAGACCCAGAACCAACGGAAACAAGAGATAACCAAGAAGAAATGGTAGAAAACAATGGTGAGAAAAGAAAGAGCGAGCATAGATCAGTAGGCACAGAAACAGACAAAGGAAAAAAGAAAAAGCATAAGCAAACTCAGACAAAAAACGATGCACAACCCCAACAGAGAGTAAGGAACAGACAGGACATGCGAAGAAAACTCACCCAGAGACCCTGGAGACAAAACAACTGGAACCAGCAGTACAGGGACCCAAGATGGGCGAACCCTCAAAACAGAGAATACACCCCCAGGAGAACAAACAACTGGCAACCCAGGCAAGGCCAGAACCCCCAACCGTGGAGAACAACAGAAAGACCAAGATGGAACAACAACCCTCAAGGATGGAGACCACAAGGAGGACAGAGAGAATGGAGGCCGCAGAACAGATGGGGATACGAAGGAAGAAGAGGAAACTACCAATGGGGTCAAGAACAAGGAAGAGGAAGATATTGGCAAGAAGGAAACAATGGCAACTGGGGTTGGAACTGGTAGTATCAGAGGTTCCTCTCACCCTCCCACAGAAGTCGGTGCTAAGCAAAGGGAGATCCTTTGTCCCAGGCCCTCCCTCGACAAAACCAGTATTGGAGAATCTAGCCAACTCCTTGAAGGACCTAGAATCAGAAATAAACCACAGATTCACGGATTCTCTTCTCCCTGTAGCCTTTTCACAAAGAAAAGAGCAAGTGAAGGTGGTTCCATCTCAACTCCCTTTCTCCAAACAGGAAAAACTCCCCCCAAAAAGACTCCCAGGTCTAGCTGAAAAAATGAAAGAAGCCTTGGAGGAATTAACAATACAAGCAAAAAGAAGAGGTAGACACAACTTGAAAAGAGAAGAAATAGAGGCACTGGAAAGCCTGAGAACAGATCCTAATATAGTAATTAAAAAAGCCGACAAAGATGGAGCCCTAGTAGTCCTCAAAACAGGAAATTACAGGGCAATGGGCAGGGCACACCTTAAAGATAGAGAAACATATATACCAATCACAAACCCAGAAGAAGCTTTGAGGAAAATTGACAGAGATTCCAAGGTTTTGGTGAATAGATTCTATACCCTGGACTCTCCTAGAGGAAAATGTACAAGCTTCAAAGCGGCCCAGAGAGACGCCCTCCTGTCACATAACCCAGACATCCCACATTGGTATATACTTCCAAAGACTCACAAGAAAATAGATGAAGACCTAGGCACCTGGCCAGGGAGACCAGTTTTGAGTGGCTGCTGTGCTCCTACAAGACCAGTGGATCGGCTACTTACCACTTACCTAGCCCCCTCTTGGAGCTGCTCCCAGAGAGACTGCAGGATACCTCTGATTTTCTCAGAAAAGTTAAGGAATTTCCACAATTTGCGAAAGGAGCACTCATCTTCTCTTTTGATATTGTATCCCTGTATCCGTCTATTCCTCAGGAGGAAGCAGCTTGGATGGTTGCAAATTTTTATGAAAAGAACTTGGCATATGTACAGGGAAGACTCCTTCAGGATTTTAACATTAAAGCTCCACCTCCTTACTTAATAAAAGAAGGGATAGACCACGTGTTAGGAGGCACCCTTCTGAGATTTGACCATGGTTTCTACAAACAAAATAAAGGAACAGCAATAGGAGCCTCAGTGTCAGTAGCAATAGCTGAAATTTTTGTTCACGTCAGCATAGAAAAGAAAAGGAAGAAGATGACAAAGCAACCCCAGGTGTTTTTCAGATACATTGATGACATCTTTGGTATTTTTGAAGGAGAAGAAGAAGAGCTAAAAGAATATCATGTAGGCATGAACAAAATACACCCAGACCTGCAGTTCACCCTAGAATATGATCCATACAAACTGCCTTTCCTGGACACCCTAGTGTATTTTGACAACGGAGGAAACCTACAAACCACAGTATTCTACAAGCCCTCTAATACTCACCAATACCTCCATTTTCAGTCAAGTCACCATCCTAATTTGAAAAGATCCCTCCCTTTCTCTCAAGGTATAAGAATTAAGAGAATTGTAAGCGATCCAGAGAACCTGAAGGAGGCCCTAGAAGAATTGTTTAAGTTTTTCAAACTCAGAGGATACAACAGCAAGATCTTAAGAGAAGCAAAAAATAGACTAGATGAACTACCTAGAGAAGTTTTATTGGAAGTGAAGCCCAAGACAAATACAACCAGGATCATTCTCCCTATGCTATATTCTCCAAGCATAGCACCAATTCTAAGATCGTCAATCAATAAGATCTGGTCTTGGGTGCAAGAAGATGCAGAGGATAAGCCATGGAAGCAAAGGTTCAGAGATCCTCCACCCATGATTGCATGGAAAAAAGACCAAGCCATAGGAGAAAAGATGATCAGGGCAGAATTCCCTTCACCATTGACACTAGAAAATTTACAAAAGAAGGCCAAGGTTAATAAAATAGGGAAGCAAGTGTGATGTCCAGTGGGACCCTCGCATGGAGAGTTGAAAGGTAAGTCCCTCTCTTCCCACTCAACATCCAGTACATTTAGACTAGTGTTCAGTGGGGATGACGTATGGAGAGTTGAAAGGTCGGTCCCTCTCTTCCCACTCAACACTAACAGGGTATGGGAGGGAGCAGGGAAGACATGCCCCTGTGACCCCCAATCGTACCCTAGGTAGGCGTTTAAAGAGTGTTGAGTTTGAAAAAGACAACAAGAAAAAGGATGGGATTTTCGTGTTTTTAAGATAATGCTCAGTGGGGCCCTCGCATGGAGAGTTGAAAGGTCGGTCCCTCTCTTCCCACTCAGCATTACAGTATCTTAACAGAAGAAGATTTATAATACAAGAAGAGGAAGTAATTCAGCCTAATGTATTTTTATGTTTTGCTCAGTGGGGCCCTCGCATGGAGAGTTGAAAGGTCAGTCCCTCTCTTCCCACTCAGCATTACAGTTTCTTAACAGAAGAAGATTTATAGTAGAAGAAGATGAAGTAATTCAGCCTAATGTATGTTTATGTATTGCTCAGTGGGGCCCTCGCATGGAGAGTTGAAAGGTCAGTCCCTCTCTTCCCACTCAGCATTACAGTATCTTAACAGAAGAAGATTTTTAGTAGAAGAAGATGAAGTAATTCAGCCTAATGTATGTTTATGTATTGCTCAGTGGGGCCCTCGCATGGAGAGTAGAAAGGTCGGTCCCTCTCTTCCCACTCAGCTTTACAGATTTCTACTCATTAGTCCAGTTGTGAACACTGTACATATGCAAATAAGAATATGGGTAATCTGTATACATTTGTGTAAGTATATATGGGTGTTTATGCATATGACTGAGTGAGTACATATGTGTACATGTATGCATTTTGTACATGCATGTGTACATATGTGTATATGTAAATAGTGATATATGTAATTATGTGTTTTTTCCTTCTATCTGAAAATTTATATTTAGTTGGTTCCTTTTTTAGTGGCAGTTTTACTTGGAATAAATACATTTATATATTTTTTTCAATAGTAAATATTGCCTGTGTTTACATGAATATTCTTAATCTATTTCTTTTCCCAGAAACAAGATGTAAGAAACAGTAGTGAACACCAAGGAGGCCCCCAGTTCCCCATCCCCGAGGGGAAACTACCTTCCACCTGAATAGCTCAGCACCTGGAAGAATGTATCCTTTTACACTGGTTTCCTTTTGGAGATGTTTTCTTTCATTTTTTTATGCATATATATGTATTTGCATATGTGTATATTTGCGTTTATATATATACTTATGTGTATGTATGTGTGTATATGTATGTGTATATATGTATGTGTATGTGTATGTGAGTATGTATTTGTATATGTGTATGTATGTATATATGTAATGTGTATGTATTTATATGTATATGTATGTAGATATGTATACGTGTATGTATGTGTATGTATGTGCGTATGTGTATTTGCATATGTGTATGTATATGTATATGTGTATGAATATGTATATGTATGTGTACATGTGTATGTGCATGTGCATGTGCATGTGCATGTGCATGTGCATGTGCATGTGTATATGTATGTGTATATGTATGTGTATGTGTATGTATATGTGTATGTATATGTATATGTGCGTGTATATGTGTATGTATATGTATGTATATGTATATGCAGGTGTATGTGTATGTGCATATGTGTGTATGTATATATATGTATTTTGTATATGTATTTGTATGTACATATAAGTGTAGGTGGGTATGCATACTTGTATGTATATGTGTATGTATATGGATATGTATGTGTAGGTATATGTATATATATATATATGTGTATGTATATGTATATGTATGTGTATGTGCATGTGTATATATGGGTGTATGTATGTGTATGTGCATGTATGTGTATATGTGTATGTATACATGTGTATGTATGCATATGTATGCGTATATGTGTGTATAGATAGGGGTCATGTAAGTGTATATATGTGCATATGGATATATATGTATATATATGCAAAAATATGGTTATAAAGATATGGGGGCTGTACAATTGTCCCTTTATGCATGTGTATTTATGCACATAAATGCATATTTAGAGAAATGAATATGTATACATATATCTATAAGTATAGGTATTTGTATGGACTTTTATATAATATAATATTTTCTATATACATACTTGTGTATATGTTTGTATGTATGTATGTGTGTATATATGTATATATGTGTATATATATATATATATATATATATATATATGTATGTATATATATATATATATGTATATCTTTTTATGTATTGATATATATATATATGTATCTGTGTATATGGTTTTATAGATAACACATAGATATAGAACTATATGTGGGTAGAGAGTGAAGGGAGAGGTAAACCGAGTTCCCCCATTCCCACAGAAGAAATTGCTACCTGCTGAGAGACCAACTACCTGAACAAGGGCACCCCTCTTTCAACACTGTTACCTCTTTCTCTCCTCCTATATATACCCTATATTTCCACTCTATCTTCAGTCACACCCTCGTTGTAGGAGCAGCAGTTGCGACAAGGACCTTCGACAAGAAACCTACCTCCCTTCCTTGACCAAGTGTAGCCCCCTGGAGAAGGGCTCCTGCTGTTACCTCCTCCTTTCCCCGGTTTTTCTAGGTGATGGCCTAAGATAAGAGGTGTGTGTGTTTTGTTTACTAGTTGGTTCTCAGAGATTTGGGTTTTTTATTGCTATTTATTTATTATTTATTTACATGATATAAGCTTATACAATTCCCTTACTTCCTCATCTGCCCTGTATCTCTCCTTCCCTATTCACAGATAATGGAGAAGAGACCCCTGGGCACATTAACCACTTCAACCCAGGCAAAGGACCCAGAATAAGGAAGGAACAAGGAAGACGGCCGATAACTCCGCCAAGGGTTACCAACAGAAACGAAAGCAGAGCGAAATTCGACAAGCGAAACGACGATTAGAAAACGCCGCAATATACCCAGTGTTGGGTTGTGTATATGTATTTTTGATGTTTTTTCTAAGCTTTGCTATATATGTGCTTCTTTTTGTAGATATATATATATAATTGTTTCGTATATATGCTGATAAGTTTGTGTATGTATTTGTATGTATATGTAATTGTATATATAGTTGTATATATACGTAGTTGTATATGTAATTGTATGTATATGTAATTGTATGTATGTGTAATTGTATTGTAATTTTATGTAGTTATATGTATATGTAGTTATGTATATGTAGTTATGTATATGTAATTGTATTTATTGGTATATCTAGGATCCTCCCCTTCCCCTGGTACCCAGGAAGGAACGAGGGTTAGGTTCCCTAGTTTGTCAAGTTACACCGTGGTACTCTTTTGCCTGACTGTATATATGTTATACTTTTTTGAATAAAGAGTCAGTATTCTTACAATAGTGCACCTGAAGAGGCCAGAAAGGCCGAAAACGCGTTCGTGCCTTGGTGGGAATACTGAGTAGTGTTAAGTGTAACTTAGTATTTTCATTGCACCTAAGTGAAACCTCGGAAAGTGAATAAGGATATAGAAAAATCCATCCAAGTGCTGACAGGAAAGAAGTCTTCACGGGATCTACGACAAGGATATACAGGTTTGGGCTAGTCTCTCCTTTATCAGAGGACTAGCATTTCCCCCGTTTTTTCTAAAGCAATACTTGTGTGGTTTTCTGTGTTGTTATCCCTTTAAAAGGGTTTCACCTGGTGACTAATCTTAGCAACTTAAGAGAGTAGTTTAGAGTGGATTTTCTCTTTCAGGAACTTTTCTATTCCAGGAAATTCTAGTGTAATTAGTTTTTTAAGTTTTAGTGGTATTTTTTCTGTGTCGTTGCACAGGTTTTTCCCTAGAGAGACTGTGTTTTGCACAGCCTAGGTAGATACTGTGTTTTACACAGAGTTTCCTTTCCAGATTTTTTTATCAGTTTTTTTCAGTGGTCGGTTTGAGGGTAGGATAAGGGTGTAGTGAGTGACACTAACGGAAAAACCCAACCTAACCTCCCCTAGCCACTATATATATATATGGTTTTGTAGTACAGTGAAATGGTGGTAACTAGGAACCAGTCAAGAGGAGATAATATGCAAGAAGAAAGAAAAATGTCACCCACAGTAGAAGAAAGAAGCCTGAGCTCCTTGAGCTATAGGCTAAGCAAAAGTATGGAGGAAATCTATGAAAGAGTGACGAACCCTGAAGCCTATAAGAACAGAACAGAAAGGGACAACCCCCACCACCTCCTAACAGATGGTTGGGCACACCCTGATGCTTGGGCCCCAGGGAATCCTGCTATAGAAGCCTCCCCATTGTTGCCTATCTTGGAAACGAATGCTAAGGAGATGGGGTTTCCAGAGGACCCATATCCGGACCATTTCCAGGACCTAGAAGATGACACTCCACTTACAGAAGACGAACTGATGGACCTACAGACCCTGGCCACACTCTTCAAGAAAGAAGCCTTGTGCTATAGGAAAATTAAATACTGCAACGAGTGTGAATTACAAGGTATCGCGGGAATTGGAAGGACAGCCATCACAGACTACAAGTCCCCTTCAGGATTCATCCCCCCCTATGGATAATAGAAATGGGAGAAATGATATGGAAGGATGCAGCTAGAAGATGGCAAGGATTAGTGGCTGCCCAACTAAGGTCTGAAGCAATCCATCTGAGGTCATTTATCGTTAGTTTGAAATTGGATTTGATAGAAAGATACCCTCAGAAATACGATGTCATAACCAATAGAGCCTACAAAGAAGCAGTGGGATACATGAAAACCAAGAAAAACAAAGCCCCCCCAAGTGAAAGATACTTCATAGCAAGTGGACCCATCAACCTACTGGAATACCTGCGAGGAGATGAAGAAAATGCGATGACTGAAACAGAAATAGATAGGGTAAGGGGATGTATGGACCCTAGAACAGCTGACAGGGAGATGCCCACGAGGGAACACCTACTTCCTAGCCCCCCAGCAGACAGCACCCCAACTCAACCTCAAGAAGGTTCCCAAGTAACATGTGGACAAGGGACCCCTCAAGAGGACAGAAGAAGTATCACACAAGAGGATAGGACAGAGAATGAGGCAGAACCCCCCCTCCCCGAAGAAAATATCCCTACCCAGAGTAATCAAGGAAATGATAAAGTAGAAGAATGCCACATTCGCATAGATAAGGTAGCTAAGGCAATAGAAAATATAGAAAAGATTCTGGCACATCATTTTCAGCCCCCTCAAAAGGAGGTCAGCATCCCCCAAGACCCAGAACCAACGGAAACAAGAGATAACCAAGAAGAAATGGTAGAAAACAATGGTGAGAAAAGAAAGAGCGAGCATAGATCAGTAGGCACAGAAACAGACAAAGGAAAAAAGAAAAAGCATAAGCAAACTCAGACAAAAAACGATGCACAACCCCAACAGAGAGTAAGGAACAGACAGGACATGCGAAGAAAACTCACCCAGAGACCCTGGAGACAAAACAACTGGAACCAGCAGTACAGGGACCCAAGATGGGCGAACCCTCAAAACAGAGAATACACCCCCAGGAGAACAAACAACTGGCAACCCAGGCAAGGCCAGAACCCCCAACCGTGGAGAACAACAGAAAGACCAAGATGGAACAACAACCCTCAAGGATGGAGACCACAAGGAGGACAGAGAGAATGGAGGCCGCAGAACAGATGGGGATACGAAGGAAGAAGAGGAAACTACCAATGGGGTCAAGAACAAGGAAGAGGAAGATATTGGCAAGAAGGAAACAATGGCAACTGGGGTTGGAACTGGTAGTATCAGAGGTTCCTCTCACCCTCCCACAGAAGTCGGTGCTAAGCAAAGGGAGATCCTTTGTCCCAGGCCCTCCCTCGACAAAACCAGTATTGGAGAATCTAGCCAACTCCTTGAAGGACCTAGAATCAGAAATAAACCACAGATTCACGGATTCTCTTCTCCCTGTAGCCTTTTCACAAAGAAAAGAGCAAGTGAAGGTGGTTCCATCTCAACTCCCTTTCTCCAAACAGGAAAAACTCCCCCCAAAAAGACTCCCAGGTCTAGCTGAAAAAATGAAAGAAGCCTTGGAGGAATTAACAATACAAGCAAAAAGAAGAGGTAGACACAACTTGAAAAGAGAAGAAATAGAGGCACTGGAAAGCCTGAGAACAGATCCTAATATAGTAATTAAAAAAGCCGACAAAGATGGAGCCCTAGTAGTCCTCAAAACAGGAAATTACAGGGCAATGGGCAGGGCACACCTTAAAGATAGAGAAACATATATACCAATCACAAACCCAGAAGAAGCTTTGAGGAAAATTGACAGAGATTCCAAGGTTTTGGTGAATAGATTCTATACCCTGGACTCTCCTAGAGGAAAATGTACAAGCTTCAAAGCGGCCCAGAGAGACGCCCTCCTGTCACATAACCCAGACATCCCACATTGGTATATACTTCCAAAGACTCACAAGAAAATAGATGAAGACCTAGGCACCTGGCCAGGGAGACCAGTTTTGAGTGGCTGCTGTGCTCCTACAAGACCAGTGGATCGGCTACTTACCACTTACCTAGCCCCCCTCTTGGAGCTGCTCCCAGAGAGACTGCAGGATACCTCTGATTTTCTCAGAAAAGTTAAGGAATTTCCACAATTTGCGAAAGGAGCACTCATCTTCTCTTTTGATATTGTATCCCTGTATCCGTCTATTCCTCAGGAGGAAGCAGCTTGGATGGTTGCAAATTTTTATGAAAAGAACTTGGCATATGTACAGGGAAGACTCCTTCAGGATTTTAACATTAAAGCTCCACCTCCTTACTTAATAAAAGAAGGGATAGACCACGTGTTAGGAGGCACCCTTCTGAGATTTGACCATGGTTTCTACAAACAAAATAAAGGAACAGCAATAGGAGCCTCAGTGTCAGTAGCAATAGCTGAAATTTTTGTTCACGTCAGCATAGAAAAGAAAAGGAAGAAGATGACAAAGCAACCCCAGGTGTTTTTCAGATACATTGATGACATCTTTGGTATTTTTGAAGGAGAAGAAGAAGAGCTAAAAGAATATCATGTAGGCATGAACAAAATACACCCAGACCTGCAGTTCACCCTAGAATATGATCCATACAAACTGCCTTTCCTGGACACCCTAGTGTATTTTGACAACGGAGGAAACCTACAAACCACAGTATTCTACAAGCCCTCTAATACTCACCAATACCTCCATTTTCAGTCAAGTCACCATCCTAATTTGAAAAGATCCCTCCCTTTCTCTCAAGGTATAAGAATTAAGAGAATTGTAAGCGATCCAGAGAACCTGAAGGAGGCCCTAGAAGAATTGTTTAAGTTTTTCAAACTCAGAGGATACAACAGCAAGATCTTAAGAGAAGCAAAAAATAGACTAGATGAACTACCTAGAGAAGTTTTATTGGAAGTGAAGCCCAAGACAAATACAACCAGGATCATTCTCCCTATGCTATATTCTCCAAGCATAGCACCAATTCTAAGATCGTCAATCAATAAGATCTGGTCTTGGGTGCAAGAAGATGCAGAGGATAAGCCATGGAAGCAAAGGTTCAGAGATCCTCCACCCATGATTGCATGGAAAAAAGACCAAGCCATAGGAGAAAAGATGATCAGGGCAGAATTCCCTTCACCATTGACACTAGAAAATTTACAAAAGAAGGCCAAGGTTAATAAAATAGGGAAGCAAGTGTGATGTCCAGTGGGACCCTCGCATGGAGAGTTGAAAGGTAAGTCCCTCTCTTCCCACTCAACATCCAGTACATTTAGACTAGTGTTCAGTGGGGATGACGTATGGAGAGTTGAAAGGTCGGTCCCTCTCTTCCCACTCAACACTAACAGGGTATGGGAGGGAGCAGGGAAGACATGCCCCTGTGACCCCCAATCGTACCCTAGGTAGGCGTTTAAAGAGTGTTGAGTTTGAAAAAGACAACAAGAAAAAGGATGGGATTTTCGTGTTTTTAAGATAATGCTCAGTGGGGCCCTCGCATGGAGAGTTGAAAGGTCGGTCCCTCTCTTCCCACTCAGCATTACAGTATCTTAACAGAAGAAGATTTATAATACAAGAAGAGGAAGTAATTCAGCCTAATGTATTTTTATGTTTTGCTCAGTGGGGCCCTCGCATGGAGAGTTGAAAGGTCAGTCCCTCTCTTCCCACTCAGCATTACAGTTTCTTAACAGAAGAAGATTTATAGTAGAAGAAGATGAAGTAATTCAGCCTAATGTATGTTTATGTATTGCTCAGTGGGGCCCTCGCATGGAGAGTTGAAAGGTCAGTCCCTCTCTTCCCACTCAGCATTACAGTATCTTAACAGAAGAAGATTTTTAGTAGAAGAAGATGAAGTAATTCAGCCTAATGTATGTTTATGTATTGCTCAGTGGGGCCCTCGCATGGAGAGTAGAAAGGTCGGTCCCTCTCTTCCCACTCAGCTTTACAGATTTCTACTCATTAGTCCAGTTGTGAACACTGTACATATGCAAATAAGAATATGGGTAATCTGTATACATTTGTGTAAGTATATATGGGTGTTTATGCATATGACTGAGTGAGTACATATGTGTACATGTATGCATTTTGTACATGCATGTGTACATATGTGTATATGTAAATAGTGATATATGTAATTATGTGTTTTTTCCTTCTATCTGAAAATTTATATTTAGTTGGTTCCTTTTTTAGTGGCAGTTTTACTTGGAATAAATACATTTATATATTTTTTTCAATAGTAAATATTGCCTGTGTTTACATGAATATTCTTAATCTATTTCTTTTCCCAGAAACAAGATGTAAGAAACAGTAGTGAACACCAAGGAGGCCCCCAGTTCCCCATCCCCGAGGGGAAACTACCTTCCACCTGAATAGCTCAGCACCTGGAAGAATGTATCCTTTTACACTGGTTTCCTTTTGGAGATGTTTTCTTTCATTTTTTTATGCATATATATGTATTTGCATATGTGTATATTTGCGTTTATATATATACTTATGTGTATGTATGTGTGTATATGTATGTGTATATATGTATGTGTATGTGTATGTGAGTATGTATTTGTATATGTGTATGTATGTATATATGTAATGTGTATGTATTTATATGTATATGTATGTAGATATGTATACGTGTATGTATGTGTATGTATGTGCGTATGTGTATTTGCATATGTGTATGTATATGTATATGTGTATGAATATGTATATGTATGTGTACATGTGTATGTGCATGTGCATGTGCATGTGCATGTGCATGTGCATGTGCATGTGTATATGTATGTGTATATGTATGTGTATGTGTATGTATATGTGTATGTATATGTATATGTGCGTGTATATGTGTATGTATATGTATGTATATGTATATGCAGGTGTATGTGTATGTGCATATGTGTGTATGTATATATATGTATTTTGTATATGTATTTGTATGTACATATAAGTGTAGGTGGGTATGCATACTTGTATGTATATGTGTATGTATATGGATATGTATGTGTAGGTATATGTATATATATATATATATGTGTATGTATATGTATATGTATGTGTATGTGCATGTGTATATATGGGTGTATGTATGTGTATGTGCATGTATGTGTATATGTGTATGTATACATGTGTATGTATGCATATGTATGCGTATATGTGTGTATAGATAGGGGTCATGTAAGTGTATATATGTGCATATGGATATATATGTATATATATGCAAAAATATGGTTATAAAGATATGGGGGCTGTACAATTGTCCCTTTATGCATGTGTATTTATGCACATAAATGCATATTTAGAGAAATGAATATGTATACATATATCTATAAGTATAGGTATTTGTATGGACTTTTATATAATATAATATTTTCTATATACATACTTGTGTATATGTTTGTATGTATGTATGTGTGTATATATGTATATATGTGTATATATATATATATATATATATATATATATATATATGTATATATATATATATATATGTATATCTTTTTATGTATTGATATATATATATATGTATCTGTGTATATGGTTTTATAGATAACACATAGATATAGAACTATATGTGGGTAGAGAGTGAAGGGAGAGGTAAACCGAGTTCCCCCATTCCCACAGAAGAAATTGCTACCTGCTGAGAGACCAACTACCTGAACAAGGGCACCCCTCTTTCAACACTGTTACCTCTTTCTCTCCTCCTATATATACCCTATATTTCCACTCTATCTTCAGTCACACCCTCGTTGTAGGAGCAGCAGTTGCGACAAGGACCTTCGACAAGAAACCTACCTCCCTTCCTTGACCAAGTGTAGCCCCCTGGAGAAGGGCTCCTGCTGTTACCTCCTCCTTTCCCCGGTTTTTCTAGGTGATGGCCTAAGATAAGAGGTGTGTGTGTTTTGTTTACTAGTTGGTTCTCAGAGATTTGGGTTTTTTATTGCTATTTATTTATTATTTATTTACATGATATAAGCTTATACAATTCCCTTACTTCCTCATCTGCCCTGTATCTCTCCTTCCCTATTCACAGATAATGGAGAAGAGACCCCTGGGCACATTAACCACTTCAACCCAGGCAAAGGACCCAGAATAAGGAAGGAACAAGGAAGACGGCCGATAACTCCGCCAAGGGTTACCAACAGAAACGAAAGCAGAGCGAAATTCGACAAGCGAAACGACGATTAGAAAACGCCGCAATATACCCAGTGTTGGGTTGTGTATATGTATTTTTGATGTTTTTTCTAAGCTTTGCTATATATGTGCTTCTTTTTGTAGATATATATATATAATTGTTTCGTATATATGCTGATAAGTTTGTGTATGTATTTGTATGTATATGTAATTGTATATATAGTTGTATATATACGTAGTTGTATATGTAATTGTATGTATATGTAATTGTATGTATGTGTAATTGTATTGTAATTTTATGTAGTTATATGTATATGTAGTTATGTATATGTAGTTATGTATATGTAATTGTATTTATTGGTATATCTAGGATCCTCCCCTTCCCCTGGTACCCAGGAAGGAACGAGGGTTAGGTTCCCTAGTTTGTCAAGTTACACCGTGGTACTCTTTTGCCTGACTGTATATATGTTATACTTTTTTGAATAAAGAGTCAGTATTCTTACAATAGTGCACCTGAAGAGGCCAGAAAGGCCGAAAACGCGTTCGTGCCTTGGTGGGAATACTGAGTAGTGTTAAGTGTAACTTAGTATTTTCATTGCACCTAAGTGAAACCTCGGAAAGTGAATAAGGATATAGAAAAATCCATCCAAGTGCTGACAGGAAAGAAGTCTTCACGGGATCTACGACAAGGATATACAGGTTTGGGCTAGTCTCTCCTTTATCAGAGGACTAGCATTTCCCCCGTTTTTTCTAAAGCAATACTTGTGTGGTTTTCTGTGTTGTTATCCCTTTAAAAGGGTTTCACCTGGTGACTAATCTTAGCAACTTAAGAGAGTAGTTTAGAGTGGATTTTCTCTTTCAGGAACTTTTCTATTCCAGGAAATTCTAGTGTAATTAGTTTTTTAAGTTTTAGTGGTATTTTTTCTGTGTCGTTGCACAGGTTTTTCCCTAGAGAGACTGTGTTTTGCACAGCCTAGGTAGATACTGTGTTTTACACAGAGTTTCCTTTCCAGATTTTTTTATCAGTTTTTTTCAGTGGTCGGTTTGAGGGTAGGATAAGGGTGTAGTGAGTGACACTAACGGAAAAACCCAACCTAACCTCCCCTAGCCACTATATATATATATGGTTTTGTAGTACAGTGAAATGGTGGTAACTAGGAACCAGTCAAGAGGAGATAATATGCAAGAAGAAAGAAAAATGTCACCCACAGTAGAAGAAAGAAGCCTGAGCTCCTTGAGCTATAGGCTAAGCAAAAGTATGGAGGAAATCTATGAAAGAGTGACGAACCCTGAAGCCTATAAGAACAGAACAGAAAGGGACAACCCCCACCACCTCCTAACAGATGGTTGGGCACACCCTGATGCTTGGGCCCCAGGGAATCCTGCTATAGAAGCCTCCCCATTGTTGCCTATCTTGGAAACGAATGCTAAGGAGATGGGGTTTCCAGAGGACCCATATCCGGACCATTTCCAGGACCTAGAAGATGACACTCCACTTACAGAAGACGAACTGATGGACCTACAGACCCTGGCCACACTCTTCAAGAAAGAAGCCTTGTGCTATAGGAAAATTAAATACTGCAACGAGTGTGAATTACAAGGTATCGCGGGAATTGGAAGGACAGCCATCACAGACTACAAGTCCCCTTCAGGATTCATCCCCCCCCTATGGATAATAGAAATGGGAGAAATGATATGGAAGGATGCAGCTAGAAGATGGCAAGGATTAGTGGCTGCCCAACTAAGGTCTGAAGCAATCCATCTGAGGTCATTTATCGTTAGTTTGAAATTGGATTTGATAGAAAGATACCCTCAGAAATACGATGTCATAACCAATAGAGCCTACAAAGAAGCAGTGGGATACATGAAAACCAAGAAAAACAAAGCCCCCCCAAGTGAAAGATACTTCATAGCAAGTGGACCCATCAACCTACTGGAATACCTGCGAGGAGATGAAGAAAATGCGATGACTGAAACAGAAATAGATAGGGTAAGGGATGTATGGACCCTAGAACAGCTGACAGGGAGATGCCCACGAGGGAACACCTACTTCCTAGCCCCCCAGCAGACAGCACCCCAACTCAACCTCAAGAAGGTTCCCAAGTAACATGTGGACAAGGGACCCCTCAAGAGGACAGAAGAAGTATCACACAAGAGGATAGGACAGAGAATGAGGCAGAACCCCCCCTCCCCGAAGAAAATATCCCTACCCAGAGTAATCAAGGAAATGATAAAGTAGAAGAATGCCACATTCGCATAGATAAGGTAGCTAAGGCAATAGAAAATATAGAAAAGATTCTGGCACATCATTTTCAGCCCCCTCAAAAGGAGGTCAGCATCCCCCAAGACCCAGAACCAACGGAAACAAGAGATAACCAAGAAGAAATGGTAGAAAACAATGGTGAGAAAAGAAAGAGCGAGCATAGATCAGTAGGCACAGAAACAGACAAAGGAACAAAGAAAAAGCATAAGCAAACTCAGAAAAAAAACGATGCACAACCCAACAGAGAGTAAGGAACAGACAGGACATGCGAAGAAAACTCACCCAGAGACCCTGGAGACAAAACAACTGGAACCAGCAGTACAGGGACCCAAGATGGGCGAACCCTCAAAACAGAGAATACACCCCCAGGAGAACAAACAACTGGCAACCCAGGCAAGGCCAGAACCCCCAACCGTGGAGAACAACAGAAAGACCAAGATGGAACAACAACCCTCAAGGATGGAGACCACAAGGAGGACAGAGAGAATGGAGGCCGCAGAACAGATGGGGATACGAAGGAAGAAGAGGAAACTACCAATGGGGTCAAGAACAAGGAAGAGGAAGATATTGGCAAGAAGGAAACAATGGCAACTGGGGTTGGAACTGGTAGTATCAGAGGTTCCTCTCACCCTCCCACAGAAGTCGGTGCTAAGCAAAGGGAGATCCTTTGTCCCAGGCCCTCCCTCGACAAAACCAGTATTGGAGAATCTAGCCAACTCCTTGAAGGACCTAGAATCAGAAATAAACCACAGATTCACGGATTCTCTTCTCCCTGTAGCCTTTTCACAAAGAAAAGAGCAAGTGAAGGTGGTTCCATCTCAACTCCCTTTCTCCAAACAGGAAGAAACTCCCCCCAAAAAGACTCCCAGGTCTAGCTGAAAAAATGAAAGAAGCCTTGGAGGAATTAACAATACAAGCAAAAAGAAGAGGTAGACACAACTTGAAAAGAGAAGAAATAGAGGCACTGGAAAGCCTGAGAACAGATCCTAATATAGTAATTAAAAAAGCCGACAAAGATGGAGCCCTAGTAGTCCTCAAAACAGGAAATTACAGGGCAATGGGCAGGGCACACCTTAAAGATAGAGAAACATATATACCAATCACAAACCCAGAAGAAGCTTTGAGGAAAATTGACAGAGATTCCAAGGTTTTGGTGAATAGATTCTATACCCTGGACTCTCCTAGAGGAAAATGTACAAGCTTCAAAGCGGCCCAGAGAGACGCCCTCCTGTCACATAACCCAGACATCCCACATTGGTATATACTTCCAAAGACTCACAAGAAAATAGATGAAGACCTAGGCACCTGGCCAGGGAGACCAGTTTTGAGTGGCTGCTGTGCTCCTACAAGACCAGTGGATCGGCTACTTACCACTTACCTAGCCCCCCTCTTGGAGCTGCTCCCAGAGAGACTGCAGGATACCTCTGATTTTCTCAGAAAAGTTAAGGAATTTCCACAATTTGCGAAAGGAGCACTCATCTTCTCTTTTGATATTGTATCCCTGTATCCGTCTATTCCTCAGGAGGAAGCAGCTTGGATGGTTGCAAATTTTTATGAAAAGAACTTGGCATATGTACAGGGAAGACTCCTTCAGGATTTTAACATTAAAGCTCCACCTCCTTACTTAATAAAAGAAGGGATAGACCACGTGTTAGGAGGCACCCTTCTGAGATTTGACCATGGTTTCTACAAACAAAATAAAGGAACAGCAATAGGAGCCTCAGTGTCAGTAGCAATAGCTGAAATTTTTGTTCACGTCAGCATAGAAAAGAAAAGGAAGAAGATGACAAAGCAACCCCAGGTGTTTTTCAGATACATTGATGACATCTTTGGTATTTTTGAAGGAGAAGAAGAAGAGCTAAAAGAATATCATGTAGGCATGAACAAAATACACCCAGACCTGCAGTTCACCCTAGAATATGATCCATACAAACTGCCTTTCCTGGACACCCTAGTGTATTTTGACAACGGAGGAAACCTACAAACCACAGTATTCTACAAGCCCTCTAATACTCACCAATACCTCCATTTTCAGTCAAGTCACCATCCTAATTTGAAAAGATCCCTCCCTTTCTCTCAAGGTATAAGAATTAAGAGAATTGTAAGCGATCCAGAGAACCTGAAGGAGGCCCTAGAAGAATTGTTTAAGTTTTTCAAACTCAGAGGATACAACAGCAAGATCTTAAGAGAAGCAAAAAATAGACTAGATGAACTACCTAGAGAAGTTTTATTGGAAGTGAAGCCCAAGACAAATACAACCAGGATCATTCTCCCTATGCTATATTCTCCAAGCATAGCACCAATTCTAAGATCGTCAATCAATAAGATCTGGTCTTGGGTGCAAGAAGATGCAGAGGATAAGCCATGGAAGCAAAGGTTCAGAGATCCTCCACCCATGATTGCATGGAAAAAAGACCAAGCCATAGGAGAAAAGATGATCAGGGCAGAATTCCCTTCACCATTGACACTAGAAAATTTACAAAAGAAGGCCAAGGTTAATAAAATAGGGAAGCAAGTGTGATGTCCAGTGGGACCCTCGCATGGAGAGTTGAAAGGTAAGTCCCTCTCTTCCCACTCAACATCCAGTACATTTAGACTAGTGTTCAGTGGGGATGACGTATGGAGAGTTGAAAGGTCGGTCCCTCTCTTCCCACTCAACACTAACAGGGTATGGGAGGGAGCAGGGAAGACATGCCCCTGTGACCCCCAATCGTACCCTAGGTAGGCGTTTAAAGAGTGTTGAGTTTGAAAAAGACAACAAGAAAAAGGATGGGATTTTCGTGTTTTTAAGATAATGCTCAGTGGGGCCCTCGCATGGAGAGTTGAAAGGTCGGTCCCTCTCTTCCCACTCAGCATTACAGTATCTTAACAGAAGAAGATTTATAATACAAGAAGAGGAAGTAATTCAGCCTAATGTATTTTTATGTTTTGCTCAGTGGGGCCCTCGCATGGAGAGTTGAAAGGTCAGTCCCTCTCTTCCCACTCAGCATTACAGTTTCTTAACAGAAGAAGATTTATAGTAGAAGAAGATGAAGTAATTCAGCCTAATGTATGTTTATGTATTGCTCAGTGGGGCCCTCGCATGGAGAGTTGAAAGGTCAGTCCCTCTCTTCCCACTCAGCATTACAGTATCTTAACAGAAGAAGATTTTTAGTAGAAGAAGATGAAGTAATTCAGCCTAATGTATGTTTATGTATTGCTCAGTGGGGCCCTCGCATGGAGAGTAGAAAGGTCGGTCCCTCTCTTCCCACTCAGCTTTACAGATTTCTACTCATTAGTCCAGTTGTGAACACTGTACATATGCAAATAAGAATATGGGTAATCTGTATACATTTGTGTAAGTATATATGGGTGTTTATGCATATGACTGAGTGAGTACATATGTGTACATGTATGCATTTTGTACATGCATGTGTACATATGTGTATATGTAAATAGTGATATATGTAATTATGTGTTTTTTCCTTCTATCTGAAAATTTATATTTAGTTGGTTCCTTTTTTAGTGGCAGTTTTACTTGGAATAAATACATTTATATATTTTTTTCAATAGTAAATATTGCCTGTGTTTACATGAATATTCTTAATCTATTTCTTTTCCCAGAAACAAGATGTAAGAAACAGTAGTGAACACCAAGGAGGCCCCCAGTTCCCATCCCCGAGGGGAAACTACCTTCCACCTGAATAGCTCAGCACCTGGAAGAATGTATCCTTTTACACTGGTTTCCTTTTGGAGATGTTTTCTTTCATTTTTTTATGCATATATATGTATTTGCATATGTGTATATTTGCGTTTATATATATACTTATGTGTATGTATGTGTGTATATGTATGTGTATATATGTATGTGTATGTGTATGTGAGTATGTATTTGTATATGTGTATGTATGTATATATGTAATGTGTATGTATTTATATGTATATGTATGTAGATATGTATACGTGTATGTATGTGTATGTATGTGCGTATGTGTATTTGCATATGTGTATGTATATGTATATGTGTATGAATATGTATATGTATGTGTACATGTGTATGTGCATGTGCATGTGCATGTGCATGTGCATGTGCATGTGCATGTGTATATGTATGTGTATATGTATGTGTATGTGTATGTATATGTGTATGTATATGTATATGTGCGTGTATATGTGTATGTATATGTATGTATATGTATATGCAGGTGTATGTGTATGTGCATATGTGTGTATGTATATATATGTATTTTGTATATGTATTTGTATGTACATATAAGTGTAGGTGGGTATGCATACTTGTATGTATATGTGTATGTATATGGATATGTATGTGTAGGTATATGTATATATATATATATGTGTATGTATATGTATATGTATGTGTATGTGCATGTGTATATATGGGTGTATGTATGTGTATGTGCATGTATGTGTATATGTGTATGTATACATGTGTATGTATGCATATGTATGCGTATATGTGTGTATAGATAGGGGTCATGTAAGTGTATATATGTGCATATGGATATATATGTATATATATGCAAAAATATGGTTATAAAGATATGGGGGCTGTACAATTGTCCCTTTATGCATGTGTATTTATGCACATAAATGCATATTTAGAGAAATGAATATGTATACATATATCTATAAGTATAGGTATTTGTATGGACTTTTATATAATATAATATTTTCTATATACATACTTGTGTATATGTTTGTATGTATGTATGTGTGTATATATGTATATATGTGTATATATATATATATATATATATATATATATATGTATGTATATATATATATATATGTATATCTTTTTATGTATTGATATATATATATATGTATCTGTGTATATGGTTTTATAGATAACACATAGATATAGAACTATATGTGGGTAGAGAGTGAAGGGAGAGGTAAACCGAGTTCCCCCATTCCCACAGAAGAAATTGCTACCTGCTGAGAGACCAACTACCTGAACAAGGGCACCCCCTCTTTCAACACTGTTACCTCTTTCTCTCCTCCTATATACCCTATATTTCCACTCTATCTTCAGTCACACCCTCGTTGTAGGAGCAGCAGGTTGCGACAAGGACCTTCGACAAGAAACCTCAACCTCCCATTGGGGCTTACCTTGACCAAGTTGTAGCCCCTGGAGAAGGGGCTCCTGCTGCTGTTAGTACCGGGTGGGGTCCTCCTTGTCCCCGTTTTTCTAGGTGAAAAAAAAAAATGGGCCCTAAGATAAGAGGTGTAGTGAGTTTTGTTTACTAGTTGGTTCTCAGAGATGTGGTTTTTTTATTGCTATTTCTTTATTATTTATTTACATGATATAAGCTTATACAATTCCCTTACCTTCCTCTCTGCCCTGTATCTCTCCTTCCCCATTCACAGAATAATGGAGAAGAGACCCCGGGCAACATTAACCACTTCAAACCCAGGAAAGGACCCAGAATAAGGAAGGAACAAGGAAGACGGCCGATAACTCCGCCAAGGGTTACCAACAGAACGAAAGCAGAGCGAAATTCCGACAAGCGAAACGGGCGATTAAAAACCGCCGCAATATACCGTGTTGGGTTGTGTATATGTATTTTTGATGTTTTTTCTAAGCTTTGCTATATATGTGCTTCTTTTTGTAGAAAAAATATTATAATTGTTTCGTATATTAAAGTGATAAGTTTGTGTATGTATTTGTTGATTGTAATTGTATAATTAGTTGTATTATACGTAGTTGTATATGTAATTGTATGTAATGTAATTGTATGATGTGTAATTGTATTGTAATTTTATGTAGTTATATGTATATGTAGTTTTTGTATTATGTTGTTAAGTAAATGAATTGTATTTATTGGTATAACTTTGGATCCTTCCCCCTTTCCCCTGGTTTCCCAAGGAACGAGGGTTGGTTCCCATTTTGTCAAGTTACACCGTGGTACTCTTTTGCCTGACTGTATATATGTTATACTTTTTTGAATAAAGAGTCAGTAATTTTTACAATATCAAAACCCGAAAGAGCCAAAAAAGTCCGAAAACGCGTTCGGTGCCTTGGTGGGAAAACTGAGTAGTGTTAAGTTTAACTTATTTTTTCATTGCACCCAAGTGAAACCTCGAAAGTAATAAGGAAATAGAAAAATCCATCCAAGTGGGTGAACGAGTGAAAGAAGTC
>NW_028235056.1:0-5961 GCF_977035675.1 Penaeus japonicus | reverse complement strand
TTAGAATATCTAACCTTTTCTAATGCGGGGCTGCCTATTTGGTGGCTCCTACTCGTGACTTTCCTCTATGGAGGTTATTACATGCTCACTCCATCTCTTTCCTTCAGTCCGATGTGCGAGGGGGGGAGGATGGTGTTGGCACAAAGAGCTCTAATGTGCTGGGCATGTTATGGAGTTGTTAAGAGGAAGGGGTATCTGAGTGTCTTCCTCATTTTGTTGGGGCAGATCTATTTCTATAGGGGTGTCCACCTGTCTAGGAAGGTCACTCCTGTGGGGTTCTGAGTCCGTTTTCTCTTGGCCGTTTTCTATGCTTTCATTGCTATTTGGAGGGGGTGGCAGAGCTCCTTCCTGGATGTTGTCATTCTCATTTTCTACATCTTTATTGCTTATTCTGTCATCTATATTTTCTTCTTGGTTTTCTTCTATAGGGTTCTCATTTATTTCTGTATGTTTATTGATGCCTATATCTCTCATGCATTCTAGAACCATATCTCTTTCTTCTGTTGTCATTGTCATGTTCGTTTTCTCTTTCATATATTTTATGATTTGTCTCTTCCTGCAATATATAGTATTTGTTATTTGGTGGCTGTAGCTTATCGATTTTTTTGGCTGCTAGTTTACCTCTTTTGTGGGCATCATGGCAGATTCTTCTGTGGGAGTGAGGATAGGATTTTCTTAGTCTTTCTTTTTCTTTTATGATTTTCCTCCTTACTTCTACAGTGCTAGCTCTTATTGCAGCTGCCATGAGCCCTTGCCATCTTCTTGCCGCTCCTTGTAAGATCAATTCTCCCATCTCAATTACCCACATAGGGGGTAGGTGCTTCATGTTCCCATCTATGTTTCCTAGTGAGAGACTGAATTTATCTGTTACACCTTTGAGTTCACATCTATCTAGGTATCTGATTATGGCCTTCTGTATACCTTCTTCTTTGTATAATTTGGTCATGTTTTTAACTTCATCTTGTTCAACCTGTGTAGATAGAGGGGGATGATCTTGTATGTTATGAATTTCATCTAGGAATGGGTCCTCTGGGAAGCCTAGCTCTACTTCACCACCTATTAAGAGAGGTGCCAGGGGACATGCTTGGATTGCTGGACTTGTGTTTGCCCAAGCTAGTGGGTGAGTCCATCCTCCTGTTAATGCCAAAGGATTGCTCAACATTGTGTCTTTTATAGCTTCTCCTATGGCTTGCTGCCTTACCGGTTCTAGACTACTGCCTATTGTTGAGACTAGCTCGTCTAAGAGGCCTTCTTCTACTGGTCCTCTATGTTCAGTGTTCAAATGTGTAGTTTTTCTGATATTGGCTCTAGTGAGAGGCATATTTACTTAGTAGTTCTGTTTTTAAAAAAATCCGGGTGGTTCTAGTAAAAATAGGTATTTTCAGCTTTGTTTCTCTTTTATTTTCCTAAAACAGCATTTATACAGATTATTCCTTTTCACAAACTCCTGTTTTTCAACTGTCTTTTTCTTTATCCAATTCTCCAGGGGCTTCACTGGCAGTGGGCTACTGCAGGACTTCCTTAGGTTTTTTTCAGCTTAAGTTTCTCCTAGGAATCCTGAAAAATGGGTAAGGAAGTGGAGGTTATCTCCTTTGTTCAGACTGTTCGAAAATTCACACCGAGTTTTTAGCTTGTCCTGTTGGGCCAACACAGGCAAGTAAAAATGTTTTTCTCTGTCAGAAAGTCCCTACTAGGACTAGTCATGTGCAACTTGGTTTTGTCTTGTCTTGCTGGGCTAACAAGTACAAGGAATAATTGTAATAACTTGTAGTTTGTAGGAATAATATATCAAGAGAAACTACCATGTGTTCCTTAAATCTACCAGTCAAACTCGAGCACTAGCGCTTTCAGCCAGAGGCTTCATCAGGTGCTGTGAGAGTGTAGACTGAGTCTTTATTCTAACTAGGTACAATATATACATAAGAACAAAGACACTAAAAGGGGGTACATGGTAAAAAGCTAAGCCGACGTCCGGGAAACTCCGGTTGCGGGGAGGGAGGGGGGCGCAGGAACCGGGGGGGGGGGGGGTCCTCTGTTCCTTCCCTGCTACTTCCTCGCGTCGGTGAAGGGGGCGGCCTGTTGCTATTTCTTTAAACTTTTCCAAGGGGGAGATCCTCTGTTGTCCTTTTCAAAGTAGATTTTGATAGCTGGAACCAGGCAGGAACCCTTCAAAGGGCTACTCATGGTCAGGATACTGGGTTAGGGTCCTTACTTTGGTTGTCCTGTCGCAACTGCCTGATTCCTGAAAGAACTCGAAAAAAAGAAAATTACTAACAGTTTTATTAGTTGGAGATAGAAAAATATAAGAACTTTGACTGAGGACTAAAAGTGAAGATACAACTCGCCTGTGGAAAGGGGGAAACCTTAATACTCCGAAAAAGTAGCAAAAGGGCTTATTTATACTGGCTTCAGGTGAAAAACTCACCCTACTGGTATGGAAGCCCAGGGAACTAGGATTCTATGCTACTAGGCCTTATATTACTGAGTATATACATATATACATCTATTTTTAGATAAATTCCAGCAATTATTTTCTTTCTTATCTTTTATATACAATTTTAGTTTATATATAGTATATTTGTTGTCTTTGCGATTTCTATATTTGGTCTTTCCTTTTTCGATTTTTAATATATGTTGTTTTAAACATTTCGCATTTATCTTCGTTTTTAATCGATTCATCTTTTCTCTTCGTTTTTTTTGGGTTATTGCTTTCTTAATCTATATCTATATACTTTTCATTCTTTTTTAAGGTATCATTTGGGCTTTTCTCTTTATATCTTCAGATGTAATTGGTTAACTTATTTTTATTTGGGATGTTTTGAAATTGTTCAATTCATTTTCTACTTCCTTTATATTCTGATGTTATTATTTCATTTTGATATTTTTAATCTATTCTATGTTATTTTCCTTTAGTTATCTTTAATCTACTCATTTATTTGTTTTATTTAAGGCATGATTTACATAGCTTCATTTTATCTTTGAGGAATTGGGGATCTTCCTCTCTAGAGTAATTGGGCGGCTCTTTTAATATTTGTAAATTGTTTTGTTTCTAGATCTTTTAAATTATCATCTTTCTTTATTGTTTTGTTGATTATCTATAGCTTTTAGATATCTTATTGCTGTTGTAGGAGGGTGCAGAAGGCCGGAGTCTGTGGGATGTGGGTTGCCTCTCCCAGTTCCTCTCCTTGTAGGCTGTCTGGAATGCACTCCTTACTCTCATGCTTTACTGTTTTTTATATTTATTTATATTTAGTTTTTATGTTGAAATGCCAATATGGTTATATTTTTTATAAAATTCAGGTTTTATATTTTCATTCTTTTTCTTTTGTGTTATTGTTTTTATTATTTGTTTCATATCCAATTATTTGTTGTATTCATAACTTTTTTCGTTTGTTGCCTTGGGGTTTATATATAGTTTTTCATACATCTATAGCTTTATATTTAGTAGATTTCTATATGTGTATATCTTGTTTCTTTATTTTTTTCTTGTGTTTAGGTGCCCATATCGATTTTTACCTGTTTATTTCTGTCAGATTTTTCTTTAGGTATTATTTTTTTGTAAAAGTAAATCTTTTCTTGTTATTTTTATATCGCTATTTTATTTCCTGCCTTGTTATTTGCATAGTTTTATTGTATATGTTTATTTTTTCATATATTTGTGCGATATATATCTCTATGGTATCTAGTATCTCTTTCTAATTTTTTTAAATTATTTATGATGTTCATTTATTTTCTTTAGACTTTTTGAGGTCTAGGAAATTGAGCTCTGACTAAGTGATCAGCTATGGTTTTTCCTCTTCTCCAAGCTATCATGGGGTGGGGGCCTGTAAATTTTCTTTCCCAGGGTGTTTCTCCTGCATTTTCTATTATCCATTCCCATATTTCTTTCAGGGAGTTGTTCAGGACATTTTGCAGTGAAGGAGAGTATAGCATAGGAAAAATAAGGCGACCTACTGCTGGTCTATCCTTTCTTTCTAATAGGTTTTCTCTATTCTCTTTATCAATTCTATCCAGAGCTGATCCTAGTGTTCTATTGCAATATCCTCTTTTCTTAAAAAACTGCACCATGTCTCTCAAAGCTTCACCTAGTCTTTGTGGCTCACTCACTATTCTTTTTATCCTTAATGCTTGTGAGTACGGCAGTGATTTTTTGAGGCTTGGGGGATGACAGGATTGGAAGTGCAGATATTGATGAGTGTTTGATGGTTTGTGGTACACTGTGGTTTGCACTTTTCCTTGGTCATCCAGATACACCATAGTGTCTAGGAATGGGAGCTCTTTCTTACTGTATTCCACTGTAAATTTCAGATCAGGGTGTATCTTATTTAGTTCCTCATGATATTCTAGGAGTTCAGCCTCTGTGCCTGTGAATATGCCAAAAATGTCATCTATGTATCTATAGAAGACTGATGGCTGAGTCACCAGCTTTTTCCTCTTCATTTCTATGCTTGCATGTACAAAGATTTCTGCAATTGCAACTGAGACTGAAGCTCCTATTGCTGTGCCTTTGCCTTGCCTATAGAAATTATTATTGAATCTTAAGAGGGTGCCTTGTAAGACATGGTCTATTCCTTCCTTTATCAGGTACGGAGGGGGGGCAATCATATTGTAGTCTGTCTTCAATTTTTCTTTTACATATGGGTAATGCCTTTCATAGAAGTTTGCCACAACCCATGAAGCCTCCTCCTGGGGGATGGAGGGGTATAGAGACACTATGTCAAAGGAAAATATTATTGTGCCTGGTGAGAAACTTGGCAGCTTGTCTATTTTCCTTAAGAAAGCAGTGGTATCTTGCAGTCTTTCTGGTAGGAGATCTAAGAGAGGGGTAAGATAGGTGGTCAGGAGTCTATCTACTGGTCTTGTGGGGGCATTGCATCCGCTTAAGACTGGTCTGCCTGGCCAAAGCCCTGTTTCTGGGTCCTTCTTTTTGTGGGTTTTTGGTAGTATGTACCAATGTGGGATAGAAGGGTCATGTTCTAATAGGGCATCTCTTTGGCTTGCTAAAAAACTCCTCTTTATACCTTTGTTGTTTTGTGAATTATCAAGGGTATAAAATCTGTTCACCAAAATCTTACTTTCCCTCTTTACAGCTTGTAGGGCCTCATTTGGATCATCCAGAGCAATATATGTCTCTGTATCTGATAGGTGTGCCTCTCCCATTGTTATATAATTTTCTTTTTTCAAGACTACCAATGCTCCGTCTTTGTCTGCTTTTTTAATGACAAGGTCTTGGTTATGTGCTAAATCCTTAAGGGTTGCTAACTCCTTTTTGCTCATGTTGGGGTGGCATCCCTTTAGGATTTTTTCTCCTACTTCCATGGTTTCACAGTGCACCATGGTTTCTAAACCTGGAAGTTTTTTGGTAGGAGGGTTTTCTCTCTGCTTCATAGGCAGTTGCGGAGGTATTGCTTTTCTCATATTTTTGTTTCTTTCATATTCTATTCCTCCATTGTTTGGCATAAGGGAGTCTGTGAATCTTTTGTTTATTTGCTCTTTTAATCTATTCATTGAGCTTCCCAGATTCTCCAAAAGTGCTTTCTTTGGTGGAGGTCCTGGTACAAAAGATCTCCCTTTACTGAGTACAGAGAGTTGGGTTCTGCTTAGGGGAACTTCTGACACAATTAATTCCATGCCCACCTGCCGTAACCTCCTTCTTGCCACAGTCCTTCTCCTCTTTGCCCTTGGGCCCAGTGGTAATTTCCTCTTTGAGGATTTCTGCCATATCTTTGAACTGGTTTCCATGGCTGAGGGTGGGTTATTCTGTGTGGAGGCTGTCCGTTGTATATTTTGTGTGTTTGATAGTTGGGTTGGTATTCCTTGCTCATTCTCCAATTCTGGTTCAAGGGGGCTTCCCTCCAGGATTGTGTGTATCTCCTTGTGTGGGGAGGATTCCACCTTCTGTGTGGTGGTCTCTGGACATGGGTTTGTCCTCTTTGGTAGGGGGCATTGTTTGTGTTGGTA
>NW_028235053.1:10000-12500 GCF_977035675.1 Penaeus japonicus | reverse complement strand
AAGATGATTGAATAAAAAAATCAAAGAATTAGGAATGAAAATCAAAGGAAAAGCGAGGTAAAAGTGACAAAAGGAATGATAATAGAAGAGTTGGCGATATATAACGCCCGATTTTCCAAAAATTACTTTAGATCTCGGTGGTACAGTCGACAATGCGTCTAACTTCTATTTCAGGTTGATTCCAGCGTCGGAGGTTCCCGGGATCGAGACCAGAAAAATCTTTCCTCGGGAAAAGTTAACAGGTGTCCTCGGCACTTGCTCGTGTTTGGCGGTTCACGAGCGTTCTCTTCGGAGATAACGTCCCCCACTCGAGGTCAAAGGTCATTCCGGTCGGCAGTCACGCAGTAAGGCAGCACAGGCCTCTGGATTATAAGTTGGTTCAAATCTGTACGAGGTTCTGGTTCGGTCCGATACGGTGGTTGTTTTGCACTCATTTAACAGCAATTTCGAGCAGAAAGATTATTCAGGTTTTTCCTCCTTCAGTTTTATTTATTTGATTTCTAAATAATAGCAAATTTAGTTTAAATCTACTTGGATAATAAAAAAGTAAAATCAAAGATTATCATCAGATGAATTGTTTCGCAAGGATGTTATTTCAAAAAAACAGAAGAGAAAAAAATCGGAAGATGAATATAAAAGAAAACGCATCAGTTCTTGAAACTAGTATATCTGATTATTACAACTATTAGGCTTTCGTGTTTAGATAAAAGTCAAATGATACCTTGGAAAAAGTGGCTTAATATATCAATCATTGCCTGTATTTCTTAAGAGATGTACGACGCCGGCTTTGGATTTCAGGACTCAGGTTTGTGTCAGGTTGTAATTCTTTCATCAAAATGATGTTCAAATTGATTTGATTATAGTTGTAAGCTAATATTGAGAAGATAGAACAAAATTGGAAGTCCGAATTTCAAATTTAAGCATTTAAGTTGTTTTCAATGAGATGGTTGATAAGTGTAGAGCATCAGATTCCTCTTGAGTTCTGATATATTGTGAGTTTATTACTTATTGAAGAAGCAGGGGAAAAAAAAACAGTTCTATTTATATGTTGCAGGTAAAAAAAAAAACAAGAGCTTTATCCAAGATACGACTCAGACTGAGCACCTTCCTTACCCATGATGCCTGAAAGTCATCCATCTAAAAATAATACGAACCAACAGTCAGCTGTAAAAAGATTCAACCGTATTGAAAAGAAAGAGGAAATGGCTGATGCAACGTTAGTGCTGCAATGCCTCTTCTCGTCTCTTATAAATAGACTGGAAAGTGAACTACAGACTTTGAGAGCTGTAAATATTGAGTTCAAGAAGCAATTAAATGCAAGCAGTATGGCTTTTGACAGCCAGTGTTTTCAAGATAATGATGAAAGAGTGTGTATAAGATTTATAGTGTATAATGTATCGAGTGTATAATATATATATATATATATATATATATATATATATATATATATATATATATATATAGACACACACACACACACATATAGCCAAGCCATACCTCCAACATGGCCGCTCATCCGGGAACTCTGATAAAATATGACGTAAGTGACGTAAGCCCTTTATAGATAACGGTTATCCTTATTCTGTAATAACGGATATATCTCTAATGTGATTATTTGTTTAATCATTATAGTTTCATTTTTGTTATCGCACAACAGCAATGAACCTGTTTTACGAAAGTGCCGAAGAGGACTTATGATGCTTTTGAAAAAAATATATATAATAAATGAATTGCCGGATATAGTAAATTTTGATTTATTTATTTTTCATATATTTCTGGAGGAAGAATGAAAGAAAAATAATGTAGAATATAAAAGCCCAGGATATGATGCTTTACCTATGATTGTACTACAAAGGAATATTGATTTGTTGAAAAAACACCTGTGCCATGATTGCATTTTATTGCCTCCATAGGGTATATTCCTAAATATACACAATATAGATGCATTATGTACATAGGAAGAAAGACGGCCTACAAATTTTAGCAACGTTCAATCTGCAATTAGTGGCATTATTGAAAAGTATATATTTTTCGTTTGTCAGATTATTTGGAGTCAAGTGACCATTTGTATCGTAATTAATGTGGCTTTCGGTCGGTTAGTAACACCGTAAAGTTTGCAGTTACGCTTTATTTGGATATTTTACATATTTTTGGCTAAGATAGCTAATATATTTATATATGTGTATGTGTGCGTGCGTGTGTGTGTGTGTGTGTGTGTGTGTGTGTGGATGTGTGTGTGTGTGTGGATGTGTGTGTGCGTGTGTGTGTGTGTGTGTTCGATCGTTCTGTATCTCTAGATCTGCCATGCTCTCCGAAGGCTCGCTCTTCTGCAGATGCTATTGTCCCTCTTAACCATTAAGCACTGTAAACCTACCTTTCAGTTTACTCTCTCCTATACGCAAACACGAACCCACGAGTCAGCTCAGTAATTACATAGTATTTGCATGAGCTTCAATGTTTGGTGTGACTTTCAGGATCCTTCTCCCATGAGTATCCATAT
>NW_028235052.1:2500-6281 GCF_977035675.1 Penaeus japonicus | reverse complement strand
TTGTGTGTGAGTGTGTGTGTGTGTTTGGGCGTGAGTGAGTCTGTGTGTGTGAGTGTGTGTGTGTGTGTTTGGGCGTGAGTGAGTCTGTGTTTGTGAGTGTGTGTGTGTGTGTGTGTGTGTTTGTGTGTGTGTGTGTGTGTGTTTGTGTGTGTGTGTGTGTGTGTGTCCCTTTGAACATAAACTTAGTATAATAGAGTAAAGTGTATGCTTATTACCACAAAAAAAGAAAAAAAAGAACGAAAGCAAATTCAATATTATCACACACAAAAAAGAAAAGAAAATGAAAACAAATTCAAGATAATAAACTACAAAGAATCACAAAAGATCCTGTTTTGAAAATGACTACAGAAAAACAACAACAACTTTACATCTCAGCGAAGTAGAAGTTCCCAAGTTTATCGATGTTTCGAGAAAATAAGTAAGCGAAAGTTCGTTTTAGACTGTCGCACCTGATTAGTATTCTAAAAGATAGAGAAGTAACTCCAAACATACATTGAGGAAAGGAAAATTTAGTAAGATTCAAGGCAGGGAAATGAGTAGACTGGAGCGTAGGTAGGTCATAAGGCACATGGGATATATATGAAGAATACATACGTACGCATATATATCTAATTTGATATGTAGATAATATTTATATAGTATATATATATATATATATATATATAAATATATATATTAGAGATCTATAACATATATATACACACACACACACACACACACACACACACACACACACACACACACATATATATATATATTATATATATATATATAATATATATATATCTCTAAAATATATATATAGATATATGTATGTAATATATATTATATATATATTTAATAAATTAAAATATATATATATATATATATATTATATATAATGTATGGTATATATATATATATAATAGATAGAAATATATATATATATATATAATAATATATATAAATATATATATATATATATATATATTACTTCCCTGACAGAGACTTGAACTGGGACCCTCTGAGTGAGAATTAACGACCCACTAAAAGGAATGTCTAACCAGATGCCCTACATCCACCACCTATATACTCTTAGCAGAACGGTGATAGGGAGGTTTTACAGAATAACAACAACAACAACAATAACAACAGTAACAACAAAAGCAGCAACGTCCCCTGCAACAACAATAATAGCGATAATACCAATAACAAAAACAATAATAACCATGATTATAAGTACATTTGCTCTATAATCCTGACTACAATAATTGTAATAATGGTAATAGAATCCTGATCAATACGTTGACATAAACATTATCTCACAATGAAATATGATTATACTTATATACAGCAACGCCCTCAGGCATCAAACTTGTCTTGCTAATTCCAGCTCAATTGGCTTCACCAGAGAATCTACTGCCTTTTGCGTAAAATTGGACACGCTACGCAGCTGTCCACAGTTCTCCCTAAAGGTGAAGAATTCAAAGGGACAATGATGCGGGGGTTAATTCTAAAATATACATGGCAGTGAGGAATAATGTGAGGTCAATCTTTACTACTTTTTTTTTTTTTTTTTTTTTTTTGTCTTATATCGTTCATTGTTTTACGTAATCTGTCGCTCACTTCTGTCTCTCTTTCTCTTTCAGCTTCTATTTCTTTTTCTTTTTTTGTCCTCTCTATATGTCGTGTGTGTGTTTTTTCTTGTCTCCTCACTCTCTCTCTCAACCTTTTCCTTCTCTCTCCCACTCTCTCATTCTGCGCGTGCACGTTACTAGTGTACTACAGACAATGGGGAATTAGTGAACCTCCGTCATGCTGTATCATAATGTCTACCCAAGTTACCTCCGTCAGAAAAGTAACATTCCTAAAAAAGAAACATAACGGCTTTCTATCCATCTGGAGTTTTTATTAATTTACCTACGTATGGTCCTAGTTTATTTTCCTTATTCCTTATCATGAAAAAAATGTTGTTCATTGAAAAGGGTATTATAACTCACCATAATTACTTAAATAAAAATAAATCCCATAACATGTATGCAATGTTCATCTAGAAATACAATATGTTGCACGCAGATACGAACACAAAACACAACACACATATATTTAAACGGCAATTGAATAAGTATGTATACAGCCCTCGTGTGTAAGCGGTATGGTGTTGTTAGTGTTGTGTTGTATATGTGTGTGTTGTGTTATATAATATTATAGATACTATATATATATATATATATATATAAAGTTTATTATATATATATATATATTTGTTGTGTGTGTGTGTTTGTGTTTGTGAGTGTGTGTGGTGTGAGTGTGTTGTGTGAGAGAGAGAGAGAGAGAGAGAGAGAGTGTGGAATGTCGGTGTGTGTGTGTGTCTGGGTGTGTGTGCGTGTGTCTGTCTGTTACTATATACATAAAGGTTGCCAAATTGCTGAAAAACCCTCTCGTAAAAGATTCCCACTTACCAATGCACAGCGTCAGGAAAAGACGTTAACTCTTTCGAGATAAACAAAATTTTTTGTTTACACGCAGAGTACAGGCGTATGTTGTAAAGGAGTGAAATAACTAGTGCTATTATTTTATGGCTTTTATTCGAATAAAGAGAATGAAATTGATAAAATGATTATGATGATGTAGTGAAATATTAAAAAATATTAATATTGAACAGTTTTTTAATGTAATAATAAGCAAATCAATTAAATATGAAGTATGGAAATAATAAAGAATCAAATGGAAAACAGAAGAAGCAAACTAAGATAAAAAGAATATACATTCAAAATAGGGGAAAAAAAAAATAGACGAAAGACGACACTCATTAGTGATATTAAAAAAACACTCGCAAGCAACAGAGAGAAAGACATATAATTCAAACTTCTACCAAACAGGTAATACAAACGAAGTTTCTGATTCGTAAAAGAGGTGCGTTACAAGACACTAGGTTTTATATACCTTAGCTATATGAAAAGGATCATATTGTAAGGACTAAGAAGAACGGAAGATAAAGATATACTTATGCTTGTTATTTGCAGCTAAATGGTAGTCACGAAAGAATCGATGGCAGATAGATCGATAGACAGAACAGACAGAGAGATAGTTGATTAAAGAGAACAGAAAAGTAAAGAATTGTGAGAAATGAATCTAAGCCCTGGAGAGAATTGTAAAATGTAAGAAAGATATGATGTGAGAGACAAAAAAAGAAAGAAAAGAAAGTAGGAATATAATAAAAATTATAAGGAAAGAAAGGGAGAAAAAATTTAGAAAGAGTAAGAGAGAAGGATTAAGAAAGAAAACAAATAATGATAAACGTAATAATAATAATAAAAAAAAAAATGTGAAGTGCAACGGAAGAAGTAAAAATAAGAGAAATTAAAGATAGAACTTGATATTAATAAAATCTTGTATTTTATACACTGTATTTGTTTGTACATCCTACAATTTCAACCCTAGCATAAAGAAGAAGAAGAAAGAAGGGAATAAGAGAAGAGAAGAAGAAGAGAAGAAAAAAATAAGAAAAAAAAAAAGAAAAAAATATCTATATATATCTATATATATCATAAAGGTTATCTGAAATATAAAGATAAATATTGATCGTGTAGATAAAACTAGTTTTAAAGATCCAAGATTTTCCATCCGCCACGGATATAAATTTTCATATTTGAATTTTTCATACGGACCAACATTACAAAGTCTCTACCATTTTCATTTTTGTAATTTCATCTAAACATGATAATTTTAGAATCAAACAGAAGAGGTCAAAGTAAAAAACTAACTTGGTATTTCATCGACACCCCCCACACCCTCCCTC
>NW_028235051.1:0-19403 GCF_977035675.1 Penaeus japonicus | reverse complement strand
AGAATAGTCCCTTTAAGGACTGGTATGTGCTACTTGTCTTGCTGGGCTTTACAAGGAACTAGGTACAAAAATAGTAAAAATGGTAGTTTTATAGGAATTATGTAACAGTAAAACTTCCATTACTTCCTTAATAACAGTCATACTCAAAGCACTAGCGCTTTCAGCAGAGGCTTCATTCAGGTGCTGTGAGAGTGCAGACTGTGGTCTTTATTTAAAAAAGTACAAATATATATACAAAACAAAGGGACACTTCCAAAGGGGGACATGGTAAAAAGCTTAGCCGACGTCCGGGGAACTTCGACTGGGTGAGGTGTGGAGGGGGGAGGGGGGGTTCCTCGTTCCTTCTCTGCTACCTTCCTCGTGTCGGTGAACGTGGCGGCCTCGGCTATGCTAAAAAAACTTTTCCAAAGGGGGAGATCCTCTGTAGTCCTTATTAAAAAGAAATTTTGATAGCTGGAAACCGGCGGGAAACCCCTTAAAAGGGGCTACTCTTTCAGGATACTAGGTTGGGGTTTCCTCCCTTTGGTTGTCCTGTCGAAACTCCCTCGGTTTCCCTAAAAGAACTCGAAAAAAAAAATTTTATAACGGTTTTATTAGTTGGGGGAAAGAAAAAATATTAGATTTGACTGAGGACAGAAAAAGAGAACCAAACTCGCCTGGGGAAAAGGGGTAAAATCCCCTTTATACTCAGTAAAAGTAACAAAAGGTTATTTAACTGTTTCGGGTAAAAAGGGGGCCTCACCCCCCTGGTAGGGGGTGGGTCCCAAAGGGAACTAGGGTCTTTGCTACTGGGCCCTTTAAACATTACTGAAAAAAAAAATTTAAATATCTTTTTTTTGGAAAAAAACCCCCCCAAGCAATTTTTTTTCCCTTTCTTTTTCCTTTCATGATATTTAATTTATTTAAATTTGTTGTCTTTTCATGTTTTATTTTTTTTGATCCTTCCTTTTTCAAATTTTTTAAAAACCCGGGGTTTTTAGTCATTTCGCTCTTAATTCCTTCGTTTTGTTTTTGGGGTTTTTTAAGGGACAACCCATTTTTTCTTTTCGTTTTAGTTTTTAAATTTTTAATCAATTATATTTTTTTTCTTCGCTTTTTTTAAAGGGCTTTTATGCTCTATATCTATATTTTTAAAAATTTCTTTTTTTGATTTTTAAATTTGGGAAATTTTATGTCCAACTTAAAGTTTAATTTTTGGGTTTTGAAATATTTAAATTTTGGGGGTTTTTTATTGAAATTTTCAAATTGTTTTCCCAAACTTCTGTTTATTTTGTTTTTTTTTTCCTTTTTTTGAAATTTTAAATTCTTTCAGTTTTTTTTCTTTTGGGTTTTTTTTAAATTCTACCCCTTTTTTTGTTTTCTTGGGGCCATGTTTTAAATTTTTTTAAATTTTTTACCCCTTGGGGGAAATTGGGGGGGTCTTTCTCTCTAGAGTTTAATTGGGGGGGTTCTTTTAATATTTGTAAAGTTTTTTTTTGTTCTTTTTTTTTTTCCCAAATATTATTTTTCTTTATTTTTTTGGATAATTATCTATGTTTTTTTTAGGAACCCTTATTGCTGTTGTAAATGGGTGCAGAAAGCGGATTCGTGGGGGGTGGGTTGTTCTCCCATTTTCCCTCCTTTTGGGCTGTCTGGAATGCCTCCTTACATTTTGGGTGAAAATTGTCTTTATTTTTTATTTTTTTTTTTTTTTTAATTAATTTGAAATGGTTATTGTTTTTAAAATTTTTTTTTCCAAAGGGTTTTATTTTCTTTCTTTCTTTTTGTTTTTTTTTTGTTTTTTTTTCCCCTTATCCGGTTTTTTTTGTTTTCCCATAACTTTTTTCCCTTTTGTTGCTTTTGAAATTTTTTTTTTAAATTTTAAATTTTTATATATATAGGGGGGTATTTACTTTTGGGTTGGGATTTCTAATAAAATTAAACGGTTTTCTTTATTTTTTTTTTGGGGTAATTTAGGGTGCCAATTCCCGGGGACTTTTTTTGTTCTTTCCTTTTCTTAATTTTTTTTGGGGGTTAAATTTTTATGTAAAACAAAATTTGCCCTTTGTTGTTTTATTTCGATTTTTTTTTTCCCCTTTTTGGGATAATAGTTTTTAATGGTTAAGTTTTTTTTTTCCCTTCCCATGTTTGATATATCCTCATGGTTTTTTTTTGTTTTTTATTTTCATGTTCATTAAATTTTTTTTTTAGATTTTTTGAGGTCTGGGGGAAATTTGGAGCTCTTACTAATGATCCTTTGGGTTTTTTCCTTTCCCCAAAAATCATGGGAGGGGGGCCTGTAAATTTTCTTTGCCCCGGGTGCCCTTCTGCTTTTTCCTTTACCCCTTTTCCCCAATTTCTTTCGGGGATTTTGGTTAAGGACATTCTCAGGGAAGGGAAAAACCCTTAGGAAAAATAAGGCGAACCCTATGGTGGTTTTACCTTTCTTTTAATATTTTTTTCCTGTTCACTTTTCCAAATTCTTTCCAGAGCGGGACCCTAGTGTTCTTTTGGGCAATACCCTCTTTTTTTAAAAAACCCAATGAAACCAGGGTTCCCCAAAAGCTTCATCGGGGTTTTTCGGTGGCCCCACCTCAATTCTTTTTTTTAAAAACTTGGTGAGTACGGCTTTGATTTCTTGGGGCCCTTGGGGGGATGACGGGTTTGGAAGTGCGGTACTGATTGAGTTTTTTGAGGGTTTGGGGGTACACTTTTTTTGGGGGCCTTTTCCTTGGTTTTCCAAAAAAACCCCCAATTTGTCAAAAAAGGGACCCCTTTCTTACTGATCATTAAAAATTTTCAGATCGGGGTGTATCTTATTTAGTTCTCCAGGGTTTTCCAGGGGGTTCGCCTCTGTGCCTGTAAATATGCCAAAAATATCTCTTTGTATCGGTAAGCTGTGGCCTGGGGTCTAAAGTTTTTTTCCTCTTAAATTTCTAGGGTTTTGGCATGTAAAATGTTTCGCAATTGCAACGGAGCCCTGAAGCTCCTATTGCTTCCCTTTTTCCTTGCCAAAGAAATTGTTGTTGAATCTTGGGGTGGGCCTTGTAAACATGGTCAAATTTCCTTTTTTTATGGTACGGAGGGGGGGCAATCATGTTGAAGTTTTTGTCTTAAATTTTTTTCTTTTACATTTGGGAAATTTTTTTCAAAAAAAATTTTTGCACTACCCATGGGGGCCCTCCTCCTGGGGAAGGGGAGGGGAAAAAGACACTATTCCAAAGGAAAATTTTATAGTCCCCTGGGTTAAAAAAATTGGCAAGGTGTCTATTTTCCTTAAAGGAAAGGTGGTACCTTGGGTTTTTCGGGTAGGAGACAAGAGGGGGGTAAGTAGGGGGGTTCAGGAGTCAAACCCTGGTCTTGTGGGGGCTTTGCCCCCACTCAAGCTGGCCCTGCCTGGCCAAAGCCCTGTTTCTGGGTCCTTTTTTTTGGGTGATTTTTTGGGTTTGTTTTAAAACCAAGGGGGTATGGGAAGGGTTTCTTTTTTCCAATAGGGCATCTTTTTGGGTTTCTAAAAACTCCTATTTACCCTTTTTGTTGTTCGGTGAATTATCAAGTGTATAAAACCTTTAAAAAAAAATTTTATTTTCCCCTTTTTAAACAGTTGTTGGCTTTTTTTGGGATCATCCAGACCCAATGTATGTCTCGGGATCGATGGGTGTCCCTCTCCCTTTGGGTTAAAATTTTTCCCCTTTTTTTTTTTCAAGACCCCTTAAAGCTCCGTCTTTGTCTGCTTTCTTAAAGGGAACTAGGTTTTGGGGGTTTTGGGGAAATTTTTGAGGGTTGTTAGCCCCTTTTTTGTCAGGTTGGGGGTACCCCCCCTTTTTGGGGAAATTTTTTTCCCACATCCAGGTTTTCACAGGGTACCAGGGGTTTCCCCAGACCGGGAAAGTTTTTTTGGGTTAGGGGGGTTTTTTTCTTTTCTGTTTCAATAGGGATTTGGGGAGGTTTTGTTTTTCCCCCTTTTAACTTTACTCCTTCATATTGTGTTCCCATTGTTTGGCAAAGGGAGCCCGGGAGAATCTTTTGTTTTTTGGCTCGTTTAATCTTTTTCTTTGAGCTTTCCCGGTTTTCCCAAAAGTCCCTTTCTTTGGGGGAGGCCCTGGTAAAAGACCCTCCCCTTTATTTGGGGACAAAGGATTGGTTTCCCTTTCAAGGGGAAAATTCCTTGATACTATTATTTTCCATCCCTTTTCTCCCGGGAAAACCTCCTTTTTTGCCACTGTTTCCTCCCTTTCCCCCTTTGGCCCGTGGTATTTTCCTTTTGTGGAAACCCTCCCCAGGGTTTCTTTTGTGCTTTCCAGGGCCCTTTGGGGGGGAGGGCCCAATGGGGGGGTTGGGCCTTGTCCCTCTGGGGGGGGGGGCCCTGTGTTGGAAACCTCCCTTTTGTTTACCCTCCATTTTGGGTTTTGGGGGGCCCCTTCCCTCCTTTGTCGGGGGGTCCCTTTCCCCCTGTTGGGTTCCCCTTTTGTGGTGGTCCTGAACATGGTTTTTTTTTCCGGGGGGTGGGGGGTTTTTTGGTTTTTGGGGAGGGGGGGCTTTTCTTTTTTCCCCTGGGGGCCCCCTGGGGTTTTTTTTTGCCCGTTTGGGTTTGGCCCTGCTTTTTTCTGGTGGGGGATTCCTGGCCCCTGATTTACAAGTTTTTTTCTTTTTGCATTTTCAATTTTTTGATTTTGCCTTTTTATTTTTCTTTTTTTTCTTTTTTCCCCGTTTGCAAATTGCCTGAAAGGGTTTCCGGGTTTTTGTTTCCTTTTTTTTTTTTTTGGGTTTGTTTCACCTTATATTTTTCTCTTTCTTTTGCCTCCTGACCCCCCTGTTCAGGTACTTTTTCGGGCTCTTTGTCCTCATTTCTGGTTGTTTTTTATTTTTTGGGTTTGTTTTTCTCTTTTTAAGTTTGCAATCATTTTTTTCCAAACGGCCACTTGCCCTTTTGGGATTTTTTCCAGGAGTTATTGCAGGTTTTTCCTCTTTTAAAGGCCATTTGGGGAGGGGGAGGGGTTGGTGTTGGTGGGAAAGAGCTTTTAATGGGGCCTGGCTTCTTATTTTTTATTTTTTAAAGGGGAAAGGGGTTTTTGGGGTTTTTCCCCTCATTTCCCCTTGTTAACCCTTTTCTAGGGGGGTTTTTTCTATTTCCTGGGGGGGTTTTTCCGTTGTGTTTTTTTCCACCGGGTTTTATTTTCTGTGTTAGGTGGTGGGGTTTTGGCAAAGCCCCTTTTCTGTTTTTTGGTTCTTTTCATCTTTCTTCTTTTTTTTCTCCGTTAGGTCTATTTTCCTCGGTTTTTATTTCCGGGTTTCTTTTAGGGGAGGTTTTTTTGGGGGTTTCCCCCTAAAATTTAAATTTGCCTATGTTTTTCATCCCAATTCCCAGGCCCATTTTTATTTTTTTTCATTTTGGTCTTGGGCCCTTTACCGGTTTTTCCCTCTTTCATATATCTTAGAGGGGGGGCTCATCCTGTTGGTTATAGTATTTTTTGGGTTTGGGGGCTTTTGTTTGTCAATTTTTTAAAAGGCCGGCTTTCCTTCGGGGGGGGGCCCACAGGCAACCTTCTGGGAATGAGGGTGGGGATCCCTTAGTCTTTTTTTCCTCACTTTTTTTTCCCCCGCACTTCTATGGCTTCCCCTTTAAATTTGGCTGCTGCCCTTTTTGGGCCCTTGCCATTTTCCCTTTCGCCCCTTGCAAGATAAATTTTCCCCCATTCAAATTACCCCCTTGGGGGGCCCGTTTGGTTTCATTGTTTTCCAAGGTTTTAAGGGTTTTGAGGTTGAAGGGGGTCCGCCCCAAACTTATTTTAAATTTCACCCCCTACCGGGTTTGATTTGGGTTTTTGGGATACCTTTTTTCCCTTTTTTAAAATTTTGGGGTTTAATTTTTTAATTTTCTGCTTCTTCCTCTTGTGTAAGAGGGGAGGTAAAATCTTTTTAAATAAAAGTTAATTAAAAATTTAAGGGGGTTCTTCTGGGAAAGGCCTTTGCGGGTTGCCCTCCTCCCAATAGCAGGGGTGCCGGGGGGATTTTCCCTTGGGAGGCGGGGCTTTGTTTGCCAAGCGGAGGGTGGGGCCATCCTCCTGTTGTGCTAAGGGGTTTTTTTAAAAAAAAAGGGTTTTCCTTTTTTTTTTCCCCAAAACCATGGGTCTCACCTTTTCCAGTCGGCCTACTGTTGAGAAAATTTTTCCCCAATTTCCTTCTTCAACCGGGCCATTAGGACTGGGGTTTATTTCACCCGTCGGGTTGCTCGGGGCAGAAGGATATTTGTTTTGGTTTTTTTTATTTTTGTATTTTATTTTAGAATTTTGTTGTATTTTAAGAAAATACATTTTTTTAGGCACTTGTTTTTTTTTTTTATTTTCCTATAAACGTTTTTTTAAAAGATTTCCTTTTTTTATAAACTTTTTTTTGTTTTTTTAGGCTTTCCTTTTTCTTTTTTTTTTGGGTTCCGGTGGATCGAAACTAAGATTTCTTTTGTTTCAAAAAGGCGTTTTTGTGTCTGATTGCAAGGGGATCCCCGAAATGGCGTTTTTCCCAAAGCTATTTTTGGGGTCCCCCCTGGAAAAATTAGATTTTAAAACCCACAGGGTCTTCCCAAAAAGTTTCTTCCCCAGGAAACCGTCCCTTAAAAGAAAGGGAAAGTGGGTTTAGCCTGTTGGGACTTTGAAAAAACCACCCCGATTTATAAATCTTGTTTGCGGGGCCCAAAACACGGGCCCAGTTTTTTTTTTTTTAGCTTTTTTTTTAAGAATAGTCCCTTTAATTTAAGGGATGGTCAGGGGTGCTACTTGTCTTGCTGGGGCTATAAAAGAACGGGGAAATAAGAAAAAATGGTATTTTTATAGGAATAATGTAACAAGAAAAAATTCCATTTTACTTCCTTAATTTTAAAGTAAACCAAATAAAATAGCGCTTTCACCCCCGAGGTTTTCCAGGTTTGCAGGTGGGAGTGCAGCCCGGGGGTCTTTATTCTAAAAAAGTAAAATAAATACATGAACCCAAAGACACAAAAAAAGGGGGTTCAGGGGAAAAAAAAGCTTAGCCCCCGCCCGGGGGAAACTTCCGCCCGGGGGGAGGGTGGAGGGGGGGGGGGGGGGTTCCCTTTCTTTTTCCTTTCCCCTGCTACTTCCCGTGCCCGGTGAACGTGGGGGCCTACTGCTATGCTTAAAAAAATTTTTTCCTTTTGGGGGGGATCATGGTATTTTTTCCCAAAAAGCAATTTTGATAGACTGGACCGGCAGGAACCCTTCAAAGGGCTCCATGGCAGGTCTTTTTTGGGTCCTTCTTTGGGGTATCCGAACTTCCCTGTTTCCCGGAAAAACTCAAAACAAAGAAATTATAACATTTTTATTAGGGGGAAAGTGGGGAAAAAATTTAGTTTTGGATTTGGGGTTTTGGGTTTGGAGGATCCTCCCCGGAAAAGGGGTTTAGGGGCTCCTTTAAATTTCCCTCTTTTGGAACTTCAGGTTTTTTTTTGGCCAGGGGAAAATTTTACCCCCGGGTATGGGGAGTCCGGGGAAATGGAAATTCTTTGACATTTTTTCTTTTTTTTGGAGAAAAACAATTATATCATTTTTAGGTAAAACCCCTTTTTTTCCCTTTTTTTCCCCATGTAATTTAATTTTTTTCTTTTGTTTCTTTTCCATGTTTTTTATTTTGTCCTTCCTAGGGGGATTTTTTAAAAAAAGGGGTTTTTTAAATTTCCATTTGGGCCTTTTTTCTTTTTTGGGGTTTTTGTTTTTTGCTTTCATTATTTTCTTTTGTTTTGTTTTATTTTTAAAAATTCATTTTTGTCTTCGTTTTTGGTTTAAAGGGGCTTTTATGCTCTATTTCTTTATTTTAAATTTCTTTTTTGTTTTTAAATTGGTTTTTTTGGGGTCCTTTTTTTCAGTAAAAATTTTTGGGGGGTTGTTTATTTTAAAAGGGGGGGGTTGGTTTTTTTGTTGGTTCATTGATTTTCCAACCCTGTTTTTTCCTTGTTTTTTTTACTTTTGATTTTTTAAATCTTTTCAGGGGTTTTTTTTTTTAAAAGAGGGTTTTTTAATCCCCCTCTTTGGGGTTTTGTTTTTTGGGGTGTTTTTAGTTTTTTTTTTTACCCTTGGGGAAATTGGGGGGGTTTTTTTCCCCGGAGTAATTTGGGGCGGTTTTTAAATTTGGGGGAAAATTTTTTTTTTCTTTTCCTTTTGTTTTTTCAAATTTTCTTTTTTTTATTCATTTTAAAAAATTTTTTATCTAGTTTTTTTTAGGTTTTTTTTTTGCTGTTTTGTGAGGGGGGGAAAAAAGTTTTGGGGGGGCCGTGGGGGGGGGGGTTTGGCTCCCCGTTCCCTCTCCTTGGGGCCCCGGGCGGTTGGCACCCCTTTTTTTGGCGGGTTATTGCCTTTTTTTTTTTTTTTTTTTTTTTTAAAAGGGCTTACGTTTTAAATTTTTTTTCCTGTTTTATTTGCCCCCTTTCCGGGGGTTTTTTTTTTTTTGTTCCTTTCCCCTTTTTTGGGGGATTCATTCTTTTTTCTTTGTTGCTTTTTTATAAGTTTTTATATTTATATATTAATATTATTTTTTTCTTGGGAAGTTTTCTTTTAGATATATTCTGTTTTTTTTATTTTTTATTGTATTTGGGGCCCAAATCCCGACTTTTTTTTTTCTTTCCGGGCTTTTCTTTTTTTGGTAATTTTCTTATGTAAAAAATAAATTTTGTCGGGTTTTTTAATCATTTTTTTTTTCCGTTTTGGATTTTTCCCTTTATTTATTTATATATATTTTTTTTTTTCCCATACCTATGTGGATTATTCTCTAGGGTATTTTTTTTTTTACTATTCATGTTCAAAAAATTTCTTTTTAACTTTCTGAGTCAAAGGAAAATTTGAGCTCTTACTAATGTCGCCTATGGTTTTTTTTTTTTCCCCCAAAGCTATAAAGGGGAAGGGGGCCTTTTTAAATTTTTTTGGGCCCGGTGTCCCTTTCCCTGTTTATTTTTACCTTCCCCATATGTTTTCAGGGAGTTTTTTCGGGACTTCTGAAATGAAGGGGTTTTAAAAATTAAAAAAATTTGGGCGACCTTTGGGGCCCCCTTTGGGGTTCTTTTAGATTTTCCCCTGTTCCCCCTTTTCCAATTTTCCCAAAGAGTGACCCTAGTTTTCCTTTGCAATATCCTTTTCTTAAAAAAACCCCTTCCCCCTCCTAAAAGCTTAAATCATTCTCGGGTGGCCCTCCCAATTTTTTTTATTTTAAGCTTTGATTAGGGCAAGATTTCTTGGGGTTTTGGGGATGACGGGAAATTGGGGAATGCAAAACTTATTTTGATGGTTTGTGGACCCCGGGAGTTTGCTTTTTTCCCTTTGGGTTTTAACCCAAAATTAAAACCAAAAGTGTCTAAAAAGGGGGTTTCTTTTTTACTTTTTTCTACTTTAAATTTCTCGGGGTTTGTACCCTTATTTTTTTTCCCAGGTTTTCCCAATTTTAAACCTCTTTTTCCGGGTTAATTAGCCAAAATATCACTATGTATCGTAAAAGGCTGGGGTTTGAGTTCAAGCTTTTCCTTTCATTTTTTGTTTGGCATGTACAAAATTTCTGTTTTTGGGGGGCAACTGGATGGAAGCCCCCCCTTTTGGCCGTCCCTTTGCCTTTCCCCATAAAATTTGGGGGTTGGGGAATTGGGAGGGGCCTTGTAAGACAGGGGTTTTTTCCTTCTTTTATAAGGGAGGGGTGGGGGAAAACATTTTTTTCCCCTTGCCCTTAAAATTTTTCTTTTAAACATAGGGGAAATTTTTTTCATAAAAATTTCCCACTCCCCCATGGGGGCCCTCCTCCTGGGGAATGGGGGGATAAAGCCCCTATGTAAAGGAAAATATTTTTGGGGCCTGGTGAAAAACTTGGCAATGTTTCTTTTTTCCTTAAAAAAGCTGTGGTATCCCTTGTATTTTTCCCGGGAGAGGGACCCAAGAAGGGGAAGATGGGTTTGGTCGGGAAGGCATTCTACGGTTTTGGGGGGGCATTGCTTTCCCTAAAGGACGGTCTCCCGGGCCCAAAACCCCCTGTTTTTTTGGGTCCTTCTTTTTGGGGTTTTTGGGGGGTGTTTTTCCCCCAATGGGGGGAATAGAAGGGCCATTTTCCCAAAAGGGCATCCTTTGGCGGCTAGTAAAATTCCAATTTAAACTTTGGGGTTTGAAAAATTTATCAAGTGTAAAAACCCCTTTCCTAAAATTTTATTTTCCCCTCTTTACAGCTTGTAGGGTTTTTTTGGGGTCATTCCAGGCAAGGTGGGGGGGGGTATCTTGAAATGTGCCGTCCCTTTGTTAAAAAAAATTTTTCCTTTCAAGATTCAAAAAGCCCTCTTTTTTGGGCTTTTTTTGAGGGTTAGGTTTTTTGGTTTTTGGTGCAAATCCTTGAGGGGTTGTTACCCCTTTTTTTTGGTTTCCGGGTTAGGGAAACCCCCCCTTTTTGGGTTTTTTTTCCCTTTTTATGGTTTACAGTGTACCATGGTTTTCCAGCCCGGGGAAATTTTTGGTTAGGGGGTTTTCTCTTGTTTAAGGGGTTGCCGAGGGATTGCTTTCCTCTTAACTTTACCCCTTTAAATATTTGTTCCTCCATTGTTTGGTTAAGGGGCTGTTTTTTTTTTTTTTCCCTCTTTTAATCTATTCCCATTGAGTTTCCCCGGGTTTTTTCCAAAATTTCCCTTTCTTGGGTTTTGGAGGTCCGGGTTCAAAAGATCCCCCTTTACTGGGCCATGAGGGGCTTCTTTTAAAGGGGGCCTTCTGTTTCTTTTAGTTCCACCCCACCCTGCCGAACCCTCCTTCTTGCCCTGTTCCCTCCTCTTTTGCCCCGGGGGCCCAGGGTTTAGTTTCCTTTTTGGGGGGAAATCGCCTTTTTGGGGGGTTGTCCCTTTCCTGGCTGTGGGTGGGTTCCCCCAATGTGGGGTTGTCCATTGTACCTCTGGGGGGGGGGCCCTGTTTTTGGTTCTCCTTTTTTACCCTCCTTTTTTGGGTTTTGAGGGCCCCTCCATGTCGGAGGGCCTTTCCCCCTTTAGGGGGTTTCCCCTTCTCGGTGGAGGTCCCCGGGAACATGGTTTTGTTCCCGGGGTGGGGGGCCCTTTTGGTTGGGGGGGGTTTGGGCATTTTCTTTTCTCTGCCGGGGGGCCCCGGTTTTTTTTTTTGCCCTTTTTGGGGGTTTGGGTTGGGGGGTTTCTGGTGGGGATTAAAGGGTTTTTCGAGTTCAGCTTTTTCTTTTTGCTTTTTAAATTTTTGAGGGGCCTTTTGGGGTTTTTCTTTTCTTTTTTTTATTTCCTGTTTGCAAGGGCCTAAAGGGGTTTCCATTTTTCGGGCCTTCTTTTTCTTTGGGTTTTGTTTTCCTTATCCTTTTTTTCTTTTCTTTTTCCCCCTTTTGACCCCCCGGGTTCGGGCCCTTTTTCCCTGGCCCCCTTTGTCCCCCATTTCGGTTTGGGATTTTTTTAGTGTTTTTCTTTTTTAAATTTTTGAAATTCACTTTTTCCCAAACGGCCTCCTGCTCCTATATTTTTTCCCCAGGGATTTTTGCGGCTTTTTCTCTCTCTTTAATTTCCAGTTTTGGGGCGGGGGGGGGGAAAGGGTTTGGTTGGTAGAAGAGCTTAAGGGCCTGGGCTTTCTTATGTTTTATTTAGAGGGGGTGTTTGGGGGTTTTTTCCTTTTTTTCCCCCCTTTTTAAAAGGTCATTTCTAGGGGGTTTTAAATTTCCTGGGGGTTTTCCTTTGTGTTTTTTTTCCACCTTTTTTTTCCCTGTGTTAGGTGGTGGGTTAAAAAAGCCCCCCCTTTCTGTTTGGGGCCCTTTCATTCTTCAATTTTCCCCCGGTTGGGTCTTTTTCCCCTTGTATTTTTTCCTTTTTCTCCCTAGGGAGGTTCTTTTGTTTCGGCCCTGAATTTTTGCCTTTTGTCTTTCATCCCTTCCCGGGGTCCCTTGTATTTTTCTCAGTTGTCTTTTTCAACGGGTTTTTCTTTTTTCATTTATTTTTATGGGGGGGTTTCCCAAATCCAGAGGATTTAGTATTTTTTGGGTTTGGGGGGCGTAGTTTGTAAATTTTTTAAAAAAAGGTTTAGGCTTTCCTTCTTGAGTTGCACATGGCAATCCTTTGTGAAAAGGGATTAGGTATCCCTAGTTTTTTTTTTCTCACTTATTTTTTTCCTTCCATTTCTACGGTGTTTGCCCTTATTGCTGTTTTGCCATTAGGCCTTGACTTTCTTCTTGCCCCCCTTGAAAGATCAATTAAACCCATCCTTTTACCCATTGGGGGCAGATGTTTCAGGGTTTTTTTTTAAATTGTTGAAAAAGTGGGGTTAAATCTGTCCGTCCCCTTTTTAATTCACCCTTTTTCCGGGTACTGATTAGGGGTTTTTTGGGAAATAGTTTTCTTCTTTGAAAATTTTTGGGGGTTTAATTTTTTAACCGCCTTCCCCGGTTGGGAGGGGAGGATGATCTTGGAAATTGAAAATTTTTTCATCCAAAGGGGCCCTTTTTGGAATTTCGTATGTCTCCTCCCTTTTAGCGGGGGTGCCAGGGGACTTCCCCGGGAGGGTTTGGGTTTTGTGTTTCCCCAAAAGCGGAATGAGCCCCCGCCGTTTGTGCAAATTTTTTAAAAGGGATTCCTTTATTTTTCCCCCCCAAAGCCAATAGTCCCCCTCTTCCATGTCAATTTTCCACGGGGTTGAGAAAATTGCATAAATTAAACCCTTCTTAAAAACCCCGGGAAACTTTGGGGACTGGGGGTTTTATTTCCCCTGCCCTGGGGGCTTGCTCATTTCGGGAGGTTTTTTTTAGATTTTTTAAATTTTTTTTTTGGGTTTATTGGGTTTTAGAATAAAATTTGTTTTTTAAAGTAAACTTTTTTTGGGGCCCCACTTGTTTTTTTTTTTTTTTCCTAAAAACCCGTTTTTACAAATTCCTTTTTTTGAACTCTTTTTTTTTTTTTAGTTTCCCTTTTTCTTCTTTTTTTGGGGTTTCCTTTGGGTTTCGAAACTTTTTTTTTTCCCTGTTTGTTTAGAACCTGTTTTGCTGGGGGTTTTTCTGTTTGAAAAGGGCGATCTTTCGAAATGGCGTTCTTCCCCCAGCGATGTTTGTCCCCCCTTTTTTTAAAAAGATCTTAAACCACAGGGTCCCCAGCAAATTTTTTTTCAGGAAATGTACTTAAAGGTAAGGGTGGAGTTAGCTCTGTTCAGGGCTTTGAAAAAAAAACACACCGAGTTATAAATCTTGTCTTGCTGGGGCCAACAAAAGACCGGTTTTTCTTTTTTTGCTTTTCTTTTAAATTTGTCCCTAAAAAGGGAATGGTCTTTTGCTTCTTGGGCTTGCTGGGCTATACGGGAACTAAAAAAGTAAAAAGGTAGTTTTTAATTTGGGAAAAATTTAAAAAGTAAAACTTCCAAATTTTTTTTCCCTTTAAACTAAAAGTCAAACCAAACAAATACGTTTTAGGGCCCGGGCTTCATCCGGGGCAGTGGAATGCAGACTGGTCTTTATTCCAAAAAGACAATAAAATACAAGAACAAAGACACTACAAAGGGGTTTTCATGGGAAAAAACTTTGCCGACGTCCGGGGAAATTCCCCCCGGGGGGGAGGTGTGGGGGGGAGGGGGGGGTTCCCCTGTTCCTTCTCTGCTTCTTTTCCCCGTTTTCCCGGGGAACGTGGGGGCCCACTGCTATGCTTTAAAAAACTTTTCCAGGGGGTGAAAACCCTCTGTAAATCCTTATAAAAGCAAATTTTTTTTAGCTGGAAAACCCGGCGGAAACCCCTTTAAAAAGGGTACTCTGGTTTTAAAGGGGAACTAGGTTTGGGGCCTTCTTGGGTTTTCCCCGGGCCCCAAATGGGCCGGGTTCCCGAAAGAACTCGAAAAAAGAAATTCTAAAAAGTTTTATTGTTTAGGAGAAAAATGGGTATTTAATTTTGACTGAGGACGAAGAGAAATACCAAATCCCGGGGGGGAAAAGGGAACCTTTTAAAAATTTTTATAAAAGTAAAATACAGGGTTATTTATAAAAAGCTTTAGGGGAAAATCCCTCCCCCGGAAGGGGAGTCCAGGGAACAGGGGTTCCCATCTACTAGGCCCCTTTTCATTACTGAGAAAAAAACATTTTATATCATTTTTAAAGGGAAAAAAAACCCCAAAATTTTCTTTCTTTCCTTCATGTATATTTAATTTTAGTTTATTTGTTGGGCTTTTCCCTGTTTTTTATTTTTTATCCTTCCTTTTTCGATTTTTTAAAAAAAACGTGGGTTTTTGTCCCTTTTGCCTTTTCCTTTTGTTTTTTTTATTGTTTTTAAGACAAATTTATATTTTTTTTTCGTTTTTAAATTATTTTTTTTAATCAATTTTATATTTTTTTTCGCTTTTTTTTAAAGGGTTTTTGCCCAATCCCATTTTTTAAATTTTTTTTGTTGGGTTTGGTTTAATTTTGGAAAATTTTTTGTCCTTATTTCTTCAATTAATTTTGTGGAAATAAATTTAAATTTTGGGTTGTTTATTGAAATTTTCCCAAATTTATTTTCCAACTTTTGGTTTTTTCTTGTTATTTTTTTTCTATTTTATAAAATTTAAACTTTCAGTTTATTTTCCCCTTTTTTAAAATTTTATCCCACTCATTTTTTTTTTTTTTTTGGGCTTTATTTATTTAAGGGTTTTTTTTTTTTAACCCCTTTGGGAATTGGGGGGCTTTCCCTCTTAAAAGGGAATTTTGGGGGCTCTTTTTAATATTTTAAAATTTTTTTTGTTCCTTTTAGTTTTTTAATATTAATCTTTTATTTTTTTTTGGGTTTAATGAAACTAAAGGTTTTTTTTTTTTGGGGGGGTTAAAATTTTGTTTTGAGGGGTTTCAGAAAGTGGAGTCTGGGTTTGGGGGTTTGGGGTTTTCCCCTCCCCTTTTCCCCTCCCCTTTTTGGTGTCTGGGAAACACTCCTTAACTTTTTTCTGTATTGTCTTTATATTTATTTTTGTTTTTTTTTTTAATTTGGGAAAGTTATCTTTTATTTTTTTATTTTCCCAAGGGTTTTTTTTTTCTTTTTTTCTTTTTGTTTTATTTTATAAATTTGTTTCCCTTTTTTTGGTTTTTATTGGATTCAACTTTTTTTTTTGTTGGGTTTGTAAAATAGTTTTTTATATATATATATTTATATTGGTATTTTATTGTAGATTTCATATTTTTTTAATCTGTTTTCTTTTTTTTTTGGGGGTTTTGGGTGCCAATACCGACTTTTATTTGTTCTTCCTTTTTTTTTCTTTTTTTGGGTTTTTCTTAGGAAAAAATTTAAATTTTTGTCTTTTTTGTTTTATATGGGATTTTTTATTTCCGGGTTTTGTTTATTTCCATGGTTTTAAAATTGAATATTTTTATTTTTTTCCATCCCAAATGTGTGATATTTCTCTCTATGGTATTTTTTTTTTTTTTACATTTATGTTCTTTAAAAATTTTTTTTTAAAGATTTCTGAGTCAAAAAAAATTGGGCTTTTTACAAGTAAATCCAGCTAGGGTTTTTTCCTTTTCCCCAAATTTACGGGGAGGGGGGGCCTGTAAATTTTTTTTTGCCGGGGGTTGTCCCCCTTCTCCCTTTTTCCCAAATTATCCATTCCCATTTTTCTTTCGGGGGGGGTTTTTCCCGGACACTAAATGAAGGAAATATAACAAAAAAAAAAATTTAAGGGACCTATGCGGGCCCATCCTTTTTTCTAAAAATTTTCCCCTGTTAACTTTTCCAATTTTTTCCCAAAGGGGTTGCCCTAGTTTTCCCTATTGCAATATCCTCTTTTCTTAAAAAAAGCACCATGTCTTCGCTTCATCGGCTCTGGGCTCACCCCACTTTCTTTTTATTTTTTAAAGTTTGGGGTTTTACGGAAATGTTTTTCTTGGGACTTGGGGGGACAGGATTGGAAGGGGCCGGTACGGGATGGTGGGGGGATGGTTTGTGGTACACGGAGTTTCCCACTTTTCCTTTTGGTTATCCGGAAATACCCATAGTGTCTAAGAAAGGGCTTTTTTCTTACTGTTTCACGGGAAATTTTCCCGGGACGGGGTGATTTTTTTTTTTGTTCTCCATGGTTTCCAGGATTTCACCCCCTCTGTCCCTTTTTAAATTTAGGCCAAAAAATACCCCTTCAAATGTATCTTTAAAAGATTGATGGTTTGGTCTAAAAGTTTTTTTTCCCTCTTCATTTCTAGCTTGCATGTCCCAAAGATTTCGGGGCAATTGCAACTGAGCGATGCTCCATTGCTTTTCCCCTTTTTCCTTCCCTTAAAAATTTGTTTGAATCTTGGGAAGTGTGCCTTGTAAGAAAGGGTTCTTTCCTTCTTTTTAAGGTACGGGGGGGGGGAAATATTTTTGGTAGTTGTTTTAAAATTTTTTTCTTTTTTTTTGGGGTTAATTTTTTTCAAAAAAATTTCCCTTCCCCATGAGGCCTCCCCTGGGGGAATGGAGGGGTATAAGACCTTGTCAAGGAAAAATTTTTTGGTTTGTGCCTGGGAAAAATTGGCAATGGTTTTTTTTTCCTTTAAAGGAAAGCTGGGGTATCCTGTAGTTTTTTTCCGGGTAGGAGATCTAAGAGGGGGGAAAGATGGGTTGGTCAGGAGTCTATCTACTGGTCTTGTGGGGGCATTGCCTCCACCCAAAACTGGTCTGCCGGCCGGGCCCGGGGGTTTTTGGGCCTTCTTTTTTTGGGTTTTTGGTAGTATGTAACCAAAGTGGTTTTAGAAGGGGCTTTTTCCTAGGGCATCTCTTTTGGCTTCCCAGAAAACTCCTTTTACAAACCCTTTTTTGTTCTTGAATTATCAAGTGTTTAAAACCTTTCCCTAAAAATTTTTCTTTCCCCCCTTTTACGCTTGTAGGGGTTTATTTGGGGGTTTTCCAGAGGCAATGATGGGCCTGTATCTATAGGTTGCCTCTCCCATTGTTTTTAAAAATTTTCCTTTTTCAGATACTAAAAACTCCCTCTTTTGTCTGCTTTCTTGATGACTAGGTCCCTTTGGTTTTTTGCTAAACCCTTTTGGGGTTTTTTAGCTCCTTTTTGTCATGTTTGGGGGACCCTCCCTTTAGGATTTTTTCTCCCACATCCATGGTTTCCCCCAGGGGGTTAAACCATGGTTTTTCCCGACCCGGAAGCTTTTTGGGAGGAGGGTTTTTTTCTCTGGTTTTAAAAGGGAGTTTTCGGAGGGGTTGCCTTTCTTTAACTTTACTTTCCCTTTCAAATTGTGTTCCTCCCCCTTGTTTTGGGATAAGGGGTCTGAGAATCTTTTGTTTATCCCGCTCTTTTACTTTTATTGAGTTCCCGGTTTTTTTCCAAAGTGCCTTTTTTTGGTTTGGGGGTCCTGGTTCAAAAGTTTCCCTTTACTGAAGGGCAAGAGTTGGCTTCTATCAAGGGGGACTTCGATACTATTAGTTCCATGCCCTCGCCTAACCTCCTTCTTTTCCACTGTTCTTTTCCCCCTCTTTTCCCCTTTGGGCCCCCGTGGTAAATTTCCTCTTTGTGGGGGAAAATTTCCCATGTTTTTTGTTTTTGCTTTCCTGGGTGTGGGGGGAGGCCCCAAAGTGGGGGTTGTCCATTGGGACCTCTTTTAGGGGGTGGTAACCCCGTGTTGGTACTCCCTGTTTTTTCCCTCCATTTCTGGTTTTTAGGGGGCCCCCCTCCATGGGGGGGGGGGTGCCTTCCCCCCCGTATGGGTTTCCACCTTCTCGGTGGTGGTGCCTGAACAGGGGTTTTGTTCCCGGGGTAGGGGGTTTGTTTTTGGGCAGGGTTTGGGCATTTCTTTTTCCCTTTTTGCGGACCCCTGGGGTTTTTTTTTTGCCCTTTTTGGGGTTTTGGGGGCTGCTTGTTCTGGTGGGGGATTCATGTTTTTCGAGTTACAGTTTTTTTCCTTTTTGCATTTTCAATTTTTTTGAGTGTCCTTTTTGTTTTTCTTTTTTTTTTCTGATTTCCTGTTTAAAAATTTGGGGCCTAAGGTTTTCCCAGGTTTCGGGTCCTTCTTTTTTTTTGGGGTTTGCCCCTTATCCTTTTCTTTTTCTTTTGCCTCCTAAACCCTCCTGTTAGGTACTCTTTCTGGCTTTTTGGGCCTCTTTCTGGTTGTATTTATGTTAGTGATTTTCTCTTTTAAGAATTTTGCAATCATTTTTTTCCAACTGGCCAACTGCTCCTATAAATTTTTTTCCAGGAGATTTTGGGGCAGGCTTCTTCTCTTCTTTTAATCCAAAGGGGCGGGGGGAGAGGATGGTTTTTGGTAGAAAAAACTCTAATGAGCCTGGGCTTCTTATTTTATTATTTAGAGGGAAGTGGGATCTGGGGATTTTCCTCATTTCCCCTTTTTAAGTCTATTTTCTATGGGGGGTTTTTATTTCCTGTGGGTTTTCCGTTTTGTTTTTTTTCCACCCGGGTTTTTTTCTGTGTTAGGTGGTGGGGTTTGGGAAAGCCCCTCTTTCTGTATTGTTTTTCTTTTATTTTCTTCTGTTTCTCCTTTCCCGTTAGGGCTATTTTCCTCTGTTTTTTTCCTGGGGTTTTTACTAGGGGAGGTTCTTTTGTTTTTGCCCTAGAATTAATGGCCTATGTTTTTTTCCCTACATTCAAAGGGCCAAAGTTATTTTTCTTCAGTTTTCATTTTCAATTAAATGGTTTTTTTTTCTTTCATATATCTTATGAGGGGGGTCTTTATCCTGTAGGATATATATTTGGGTTGGGGGGGGGGGGTTTGGGGGGGTGTAGTTTGTCAATTTTTTTAAAAGGCAGGGTTTTCCCCTCTTGAGTTTCATCATGGCAGATCCTTCTGTGGAATAGGGTAGGGATCCCTTATCGTTTTTCTCACTTTTTATTTTCCTTCGCACTTCCCACTGTGCTTGCCCTTATTGCTGCGGGCCCTTAGGGCCTTTCCATCCCTTTTTGCAGCCCTTGGCAAGATCAATTCACCCTTTTCCCAAATTTCCCACAAGGGTGGCAGAGTTTCATGTTTTCATCAATTTTTGTTAAGTGTGAGGTTTAAACTGTCCGTTTCCCCCCCCCCACCTTTTAATTCACACCTTTCCAGGGAACTGATTTTTGGCTTTCTGGGAAACTTCTTCCCTTTTTACAATTTGGGTTAATTTTTTTTAAATTTTGCTTCTTCCTCTTGTGTAGAGAGGGGGGGATTTACTTGTAAATTGAAAATTTCATCCAAATTGGGGCTTCTGGAAGCCTACTGTAGTCTCCTCCCAATAGCAAGGTGCCAAGGACTTGCTTGGATTGGGTGGGCTTGTGTTTGCCCCAACTGAAAAAGGGGGAGACCATCCTCCTGTTAGTGCTAAGGGATTTTTTAAAAGGGGGGCCTTTTTCTTTTTTTCCCCAAAACCAAAAGTCTCAAACCCCTTTTCCCTGCTACTGCCTACTGTTGAAACAATTTCATCAATGAACCTTCTTCTAAACCGGGGCTTTTGGACGGGGGTTTATTTCAGCCTGTCTGAGGGTTGC
>NW_028235050.1:0-8441 GCF_977035675.1 Penaeus japonicus | reverse complement strand
AGGATAACTTAGCTCTAACCTGTCTCCTTGTGCTTTTCCTTGTGGGTAGAAGTTCTTCTCGAAGGAGTTCCACTTTGCTTATTTTCTAAATAACTCTTCACTAAAGACATTGGTAGACGGGTGTCAATGGTTATATTATTGTATTTTCTATGTCACTACTCTTGATTGGATGTCTATTTATTTTCTTGTTTGTTTTTAAGGTATTATTAACACACTCAACAATCCACTTATTCTACAACTCAACATAATAAAAAAATAAAAAAACCGAAACCGCCGCGAGCGTATTCTCGGTTCGCTTTCTTCGCCGACGAGGCCTCTTCAGCAACCCTGGTTGGGTTAATACTGAAATCTTTATTTAGAAATGTCTCATTATTTATATAGACATATCTTAAAACAAAGGAACAAAATGTGTGGTGAAATGTGGGAGGTAGTCCCGGACTTTCTGTCCTTCTTTCCTGTTCCCTGTGTGCCATAGTGGCGAGGGGAAGGGGACTGGGGATCAACTCTCTTACATAAAAACCTAAAACTTTTTGAAAAACACAGTAACATATATTTTTTACAAAACATGATCATAATTTTCACAATATTTGTCTAAAGGGTATATCAATTTAATTTCATATTCATAATTCTAAATATTCGAATTGCTCGCGCGAAATATTCCATCCTATCCAGAATTTTTTTATTTTTTATAATCTTCCTTCAGACTTTGTAGGGGGGGGCAATCTCCAGTAGTATCAAACAGAACAATGAAACACCCTCGCACCTCGGCGCAACTTGCCTTAGGATTTGTGATAGTAGTAGGATCTGTAGAACAGGAAACCCATAAGGGCTATACGCTAAGGTCTACCCCTACAACCACTTGGTCAAAGAGGGGTTAGGTTCGATATTAAAATTAAAATCATCTCAGAACTGTTCTTTTCTGTGTGCCTGAGAAGCATATATAATAGAGAAAAAAACAAAAACAACCACAACACACAAGGTGGGAAAGGGAGGAAGGGAAAAGGTAAAGGAAAAAAAACCTGGGTCCCTCTGTTATGGGTAATGACTAGTGTTTATACTATGGATTAAGAACAATAGTGGCTAGAGTGATGCCCTCGTCTTCTCATATGGTTAATTTTTTCTATTATATCTCTCTAAAAATGGTTGTTTAAATATACTAATATATATAATAATAGTGTTGCTGAATTCCCTGCCTCCACTCCTTGGGTACTATTCCTCTTACATCTTTACTTTTTTTATTGATTTTGACTCTATAATTTCTTTTATTTTTCTCTGCTTCTATTACAACTGTATCTCACCCTGCACTTAGTTACCCTAAGTAGGGCGAAACTGGGGAGGAGGGGGGAGGGTTCAGCCACTGTACCTTACTGCTTTCTCTTCCATGTGAGAGAGGAAAAGAAGGTATTAAAACATACTTGTAAATATAACAAAATATTTTTTCTTTGTTTTCTTTTTAATAAATTAATTATTTTTGTATTTTCTTATCCTTAATATTCTAAAAAACATTTTTTGTGGGGTTTTCTTTTCCTTTCAGGTGATTTATAATTGTTTTTATAATGTTTTTTAAGGAGAAAAAAAAAAAGGGGGGAGGGGGGGGGGGTGGGGGGGGGGGGGGGGGGGGGGGGGGGGGGGGGGGGGGGGGGGGGGGGGGGTGGGGGGGGGTGCGCGGAGAGCGGCGAGAGAGAGAGAGCGATCGCTATTTATTATTTTTTATATTTTACTCATATATATATATGTATATGAATATTTTATTATGGTTTTGTTTCTATTTTATTCTCTAAATTCCTATAAATTTTCTTGAAACAAATTTGAATAAGCATGCATGTTTTTCTTTATACACTTCTGCCTAGAGAGTAAAATGTACTTTATCTATATATTTATCTTGTTTTTCTTTTCTTATATCAATTGTTATTTATAAATTCTCGTTTTATTTCTAATATAAACTATGCTGATATCCTCCTCACATAGAACTCCTACCTCTTTACCTGTATCTCTCCTGCACTTAGTTAGTCCTAAGTAGGGGAACTGGGGGAAGAGGGGGGAGGGGTCAGCCTCTATACCTTACTGTTTTTCTCTCCATGTGGGAGAGGGAAAAGAAGGTATTTAAAACATACTTATAACTATAAACCATTGTTTTTTTTTTTTTATATAATTGTTTTTTTAATTTTTCATAGGAACCCTACTTTTTCTTAAAAAAAACTATTTTGTGGGATTTTTCTCTTCTTATAATTGTTTTTGTAATTTTTAATTAATAATAGGGGAGGGAAGATATATGTTCTCTTTAAATTTTGTATATTTTATCTTTTTGAAAACTAAATGTTTATTGTTTTTATTTTGTTTTCTAAATGCTGGTATTTTTTATTTTTTATATATTTTTGGAACATATTCGAAAAAAACATGCAGACCCTCCTGCCTATTTTAAGAAAGAAAAAAGAGGGGTTAACTGTACTTAGGTATATATCTTTTTTCTTTGTGTTAATGTATATATATAAAATTGAAAATGTTTATTCTTAGTTATATGTGTATACATTTATATATGTATATATACCTGGAAAACCTCTTTTTTCTATATATATATACAGACTCATATCTATTTATGGCCGAATTTCCAATATTTGTATTTTTGTTATTTGAGTTCTGCAAGTAACTTCAAAAATCTTTAGTATGTTCCTACTTTGAAAACACTAGGGGGGTTTCATTGATTTCGTAAGTGAAGAGGGGGGAACTTCCTAAGAGCCTAAGTACAGAAAAAACATAGGTAGATCTGACCTCTTTCTCCGACCGTAGCCTCCTGCTTGGGGGGTGGGGGCGCTTGGGGGAGGTCCCTCCCAGATCTATGTCACACTTATATGTTCCTGCACTCTGCTGTTATCTCCATTCTGTGGCTGCTCTTGGTCAGGGGCGAAGGGAACTCTGCTCTGATCAGCATTTCTGCAATCGACTTTTCCTTTCTTCCAGGCTATCATCGGCGGTGGGGTCCTGAAGGTATACTGTTTCCCATGGTGTGTCCCTCTGGAATTATCCTCTGATCCAATCCCATATTTCATTTAGGAACAGTCTTACTGGGCCTGCCAATGCTGGGGAATATAATAAAGGAAAAATTATTCTGCCATTATTATCTCTCCTCCTTCCTGATTAGTAGCTGGTGCCTGGGGACTGCTTTCAATTTTTCTAAGGCTGAGTTCAAGCATTTGTTGTCATATCCTCTGGCTTTGAAGAAACCCACCATAATCCTGCAAAGCATCACTTAACTTTGACTCTTCGCTCACTATCCTCTTAATTCGCAGAGCCTGTGAGAAAGGAAGAGATTTTTTTTTTTAGGTTAGGATGATGGTTTGAACTAAAATGTAAATACTGGTGGTATTTGAAGGCTTGTAGAAAACCGTAGTCTGTGGGCCTCCATCTTTATCCAGATATACTAGTGTGTCTAGGAAGGGTAGTTTTTCTCGGCTGTATTCAATGTGAACTGTAGGTCAGGATGTATCTTATTCAATCCTTCATGATATACCTTGAGTTCCTCTTCTGTGCCTAGAAAGATACCGAAAATGTCATCTATATATCTATAAAATATCTCTGGCTGTTTATTGAGCATTTTTCTTTTATTTTCAATACTGGGATGAACGAAAATCTCTGCTACTGCCACCGATACCGAGGCCCCAATGGCTGTTCCCTTTTTTCCCTGTCTGTAGAACTGATTGTTAAATCTCAACAGGGTGCACTCAGCACATGGTCAATGCCTTCTTTGATGAGGTATGGTGGGGGGGCTGCCATGTTGAAGTCTGTACACAGTCTCTCTTCCACATATGCGAAGTTTTTCTCGTAAAAGTTCGCCACCACATATGCTGCTTCTTCCTGTGGAATAGAAGGGTATAATGAGACTATGTCAAAAGAAAACAGGATAGCTCCTTCTGGGTATCTCCTTGAACCTTCCATTTTTTGGAGGAAAGAAGTTGTGTCCTGTAATCTCTCTGGAAGCAAATCTAGAAGGGGGGTAAGATAGGTTGTGAGGAGGCGATCCCACAGGTCTGGTTGGGGAACTGCATCCACTCAGCACTGGTCTCCCTGGCCATGAACCTGTGCTTGGGTCTATAGCCTTGTGCGTTTTGGGGAGAATATACCAATGTGGGATGCTGGGTCTGTGTTCAAGGAGGGCGTCTCTCTGACCTGCTGAAAAACTCCTTCTCTTCCTTCCTTCTTTACCTGGCCTGTCTAGAGTAAAAAATCTGTTAATTAGTAGCTTACTTTCACGTTCTACCTCGCCAGATCCTCCTCTGAGTATTCTAATCCTATGACGGTAACTTTGTCTTCTAACAGATTGGCTCCCATGTCTAGGTGGCTGCTTGTTTTCTAAACCACTACATCTCCATCTTTATCTGCCTTTTTCACAACAATATCTGGGTTTTCCCTGCCAATTCTTTCAGAGCTTTCTGTTCCATACTCGTTAGATTCTGTCTCGTTTTCTCTCTCCCATGCTTGATATACATCAAAACAGTTCACAACTTGATTATATTTTCCAAACCTCGCAGTTTCCTTGGCCGGCGGGTTTTCATTTTTTTGGCGGGTAGTTGTTGAGGTATTTTCCTTGTTTTCTGAATTCCCTGTTGGTGCAATTCCTGGCTGTAGGGAGGCTGTGAATCTTTTGTTTATAGTCCCTTGTAGGTCTTCCAATGAGGTTTGGAAGTCTTCCCAAAACTTCTTCTTCGCTGGGGGACCTGGAACAAAAGACCTGCCTTTATGCAGAACAGAGAAATGAATCCTGTTGAGGGGAACCTCACTTACCACCAATTCCATGCCCACCTGTCTTGCCCTTCTCCTTGCCACTGTCTTCCTTCTCTTCTTCCTGTTTCCCACTGGGAGTTTCCTCTTTGCTGGTCTGCCCAGCCACTGTGTACTCCCCTCTTGTGGATGTATCTCGTGTTGTACTGCCTCCTCTGTGGAGGGTGGTCCTGCTGTTGCCAGGCGTTCTGAGACCTCTGTTGCCAGGTGTGTTGAGACCTCTGTTGCCTGGGTATCCCGGGCTTCCTCTGCCGGGGGGGTCCTGAGGGGGGGGGGCGCCATCTCGGAGGGTTCTGGGGGGGAGATTGCAGGGGTGGTCTCTGGGTATCTGCCCTGTGGTATCCTTGTGGATGGTAGTCCTGAGGGCTGTTCCCTGTGTTCCTCCTCTGTTCTCCTTGTGTTGTCTCCCTTGCTCTGTTTTCTTCCTTATCGTCTCCTCTGTGGTTGGCTGACTTCCCTCTGTCCTTCTTGGTTTGTTGTTCCCTGTGGGGGGTATTTTCTCTCGTTTCTTCTTCTGTTTGCTCTTCTTCTGGGGGGCTTGTTTTCTGTCCTTTCTCCCTTTGTTTGTTTTCTTTCTTGGTTTTCTTTCTCTTCTTCTTTTTCTTCCTTTCTTCTGTGGCATAAAGTAGTCCTGAAAACCCTGCCAGGATTGGGAGTGATTGGGTCTGACTGTGGGGCTTCCCTGGTCTCTGTGTCCCTCTGGGGCTGGTTCATTCCCTTGTACTCTCTCCCTATCCTCTAGGGGTTTTGGCTGTCATATATTCTGTCTGTTTCGCTACTACATTTTCTAGCATCCCTATTGCACCTATTATTAAAACCCTTTCCATCAGGTGATGGCATGCATCAATTTTTCCTCTTTCCTGCATTATATGGCTTTGCTTTCCTGTATTTCCTTCTTTTTATGATGACACCATCACTTCGGTTTTTCTTTCCTGGATATGCAATTTCATGGGGTCCTAGAACAAACATAGAATCTTCCTTATCTTCTTCTGTAATAAATTCCTCTTCTGTTATGTCAACTTCTTCTATCGAAGGGAAGTGTTCCCAAGTCGACTGTTCTCCTTGACCTTCTGGTTGTGAAGGAACTTCTTCAGGCACCCTCCATGGTCTAGGTTGTTGACTCGGTTGGGAAACTTGATCAAATGGGCCTTCTTTATTTCCCCTCTGGGGTTCTTCTTCTTCTTGGTGGGGCCTTTGTTGATCACCTTCTTCTCTTGTATTTTCTATGGAGCTACTCCCTGGGGGGGTGGGTAGGTGTGTCCCTTCCTCACAACCCTTACTGGTATTGGATGCTTCAGGGTTTTCACTGTGAGAGGGGCTTGACATCTTCCCGTGGTGAAGCTCTTCTACTTCTACTTCTGTTTGTGTTTCCTTGGTTTCTTTTTCTTTGTATGGTGTCTCTTCCATGCATACTTTTATCATTTGTTTTTCTTTTTCTGTTAGTACCATCTTTGACTTTTCTTTCATGTACTTCAAGAGGGGGATCTGGTTTGAAATGAGGAAATATTTTTCTTCTGGGGGGGACCTAGAGTCAAATTTTTCTTTTACTTCTAAGGCCCTATTATATGCCTCATGGCAGATAAACCTATATGACCCTGGGTATTTTGTCTTAAGCTCCTTTTTCATATCTATGATAATCCCATCTAGTCTCTAAGGCCTCTGCCCTCAGATAAGCTGCTACTAAGCCTTGCCATCTTCTAGCTGCATTTCCCCAAATTAATTCCCCCATTTCAATTAACCACATAGGTGGTAGATCACCTCTTGCTCTAGGATAGTTTGTACTCACTCTCTTGGTAACTCACTGTGGTAAATCTATCTGTAACCTATCCCCGTCCCTTACCTTCACATCTATCACAGAAATCTACCAAAGCCCATGCCGAGATTTCCTGCTTGTATAGGTAGGTAAGCTTATGGAAATCTGTTTTCTCTATTCTTTGCTCCCTGAATCTCCCTCCTCTATTTGATAGCCTACTCTATGTTCCTCTAGTCTATTCTGGGAAGGGGTCTTCGGGGAAAAGGGAAACGATTTTCTTTCTTTATCTGCGTTCATGAGTAAGGGGTAAAGGGGATGCTTCTATAGCTGGGTTACCTTTTGCCCATGCCATCAGGTGGGTCCAACCTCCAGTGAGCTCATAGGGGTTTATAGTAGATTCTTTATTTTAATCCTTATTTTTCCTATATTTCCTATAGGTACCACTAGCTACTTGATTCTGCATATCTCCCACACTATTGCTCAGTCGGGAGCGCACTTCTGATGCTCTCGCCCTTCCTCTATTGAGGGGCCTGGGCCCATAGTTACAGTTTACAAACCTCCCGTTTCTTGGTCTATCTTTTCACATTCATCTTTGCCTGTTGCCTAGTTTCCATTTTAAATTTGTTTAATAAATATTTTCAAGGGGGAGAAACTCTCTGGTTCTTTCGGCTAAAAAAAATAGACTTGAGGAGTCCTTCGAAAGGAACCTGCAGAAAGGGGGGGGGGGGGGGGGGGGGGGGGGGGGGGGGGGGGGGGGGGGGGGGGGGGGAAATAAAGGCTAGGCAAGGTTAGGTTGGGTGTTGGGAACCAGGATGTCCTTTTAGAGGATCATATGAGTGTTAGGGGAGAGGGGAAAAAAAGGGGGGGGGGTAAAGCTATTCTCTCAATTTTTAGTAGTACTTAATTGTCTTTTACATCACAGTTATACAAGTCCGAATTTCCTTTTTATATTCAACTGTCACATAAAAACTGTATTGTTAGACACTGCTCCCCTCTAGTTAATATCCACTCTAGGAGGGCTTGATTTTTTCTAAAACTCTTTCTGTTTTTAGTAATCTATTTGCTATGCTATTTGTATATTGCCTTGTTCACTTATATCATATATGCCTCTTATATATATAGAGATATATATATGTACATATACACACATAATTTGAAAAATATATATATATAGTGGTAATAACAAATATGTAATAATTTGTCTTATGTTTTGAAACAAACTACACACTGCAAAAACCCTGTCAAATGACAAAAAATACATAAGCTTGGTGCCAAAGTCTACGAAAAATGTATGGAAGAAAAACTCAATAATCTAAAAAACTTTGATTGAAACCTATGTGACTGAGTAAAACTATTCGGAAAAAATAATGTCTGGTGCTAAGTATCCTCGTTTTGGAGATAACTAGCTCGAACATGTCTCCTTGGTTGCGGTTGCCTTGGGGGTAGAAGTTCTTGCTCGAAGTAGTTCCTCGTGGCTTATTTTACACATAACACTCACTAAGACATTTTGAATACTGCTCTGTTTTATAAGTATTTTCTATGTCACTTCTTGCTGTCCTATATTTCTTGTTTGTTTCAGAGTTATTATCACACACACATCTTTATACAATAACAGTACAAACCGGGCGCGAGCGCTTTCGGCCGACGAGGCCTCTTCAGGCACCCTGGTTGGTTAATACTGAATCTTTATTTAGAAAGTCTCATTATTTATACATATCTAAACAAAGGGGAACAAATGATGGTGAATGTGGGAGGTAGTCCCTGTCTTTCTTTCCTGTTCCCTGTGTGCCATAGGTGGCGAGGGGAAGTGGGGACTGGGGACTACTCTCTTACATAAAACTTTGAAAAACAGTAACATATATTTTTACAAAACATGATCATAATTTCAATATTTTCTAAAGGGTATATATTT
>NW_028235049.1:12500-17770 GCF_977035675.1 Penaeus japonicus | reverse complement strand
AGTAGCAGTAATTGGTAGTAAATAGTATTGGATTGTAGTAATAGTTGTAAGTAGCGGCAGTAGAAATAGTAGTAATAGTAGTAGTAGTGGAGGTAGTAGCAGTAGACAAACCAGCAGTAGCAGAAGTAATAGTTTTTTTTTTTTTAGGGGGGAATTAGTGGTAATAGATAGGTAATAACGCATTAGTATATAGTACTTTTATAGCTCTATTTATTGATGTTTGTTGTCGTTCTGCCTTTATTATGTAAAGATGTTCAAACAAGTGGTATTATTCTTATAGTAACGAAAATTGTAATAAACAATGATGATAATGATAATGATATCAAGAAGAAGTCGGGGATAGAATAATCACGAAAATTGATAATGATAGCAATAACAATGATAACAATTAGCAATAATAGAAATGATGATATTTATTATTTTTGGGAATATGCTTTGCAAATGAGAGACAGAACCCCCCGCCCCATCCCACACGTGAAAGAATTCATGCTGAACAAGTTGTAAAACATAAACACAACGAAGGGGAAAAAAAACAAACAGGGGAAAACACAAACGATATACGAAGGCCTCTTTTCGCTGCAATACTTCCTTAGAGCATAATACACAAAAAGGATACTTAAGGCTTCTTTTTGTAGAGTACAAAACTGGGTTATAAAAAAAAATCCAAGGGGGGGGGGGGGGTAAAACGCGTTCTATGTTTTCGAACATCTGGGAGGGGCGTTTCGGGGTTGTCGGCGACGCGTTACGGTTTTGACGTCATCGTTTAAGCTCCGCCAAAAACTAGCCTGAAAGCTAGCCTGAAGTTCGGTTGTGGAGCACATTGCGTGTCTATTGTTGTTTTATTTTCAAACAGCAATACAAATGTATATTTTGTTAATAATCCTATAACCAGGAGACAATATCTGTAGATTTATTCTATAACCTAGAAAACAAAGAAATAAGCCTGAGAGGACGCTTAAAAAAATAAAAAATAAGAATAAACTGAAAAAAAAAACTTTTTCCCTTTCCAAACAGACGGTGTTCTCAATTCGTTTCCTTTGATTATTATATATTTATTAAAACAAATGTGGGAATATTAGCTTGATAATTTAATATGTTTTGATAATAATAAATATCGTGAATTCTTAAAATAATTGTTAAAAATTCGATTAAATTTCAATAACATATGCGTATATTAATTGTAGATATTAAACAAAAATATATATCTCCTCATTGTAATCCGGACAATGTGGAATAAAACAGCTTTACAGGGTAAGAAGCTCCTCTGCGACATGGACGGAATTGAAAAAGCCTATTTCAGCGGAAAATCCACCACTGTGGGCAACACAAAGACGGTACGTAACGGTGTTATTTTATATTAAATACATCTCATATCCATCTGTATAAGAGGTAGAATGTAATGTCATGTCTTTGATATGTCTAAAAGGACGAGCATCAACTTTGGAGAGGAGGGAGGAAGAGGGGAAAAGAGAGAGAGAGAAAGAGGGAAATGAGAGAGAGAGGAAGAGGGATAAGAAAAGAGAGAGAGAGGAAAAGGGAAAAGGACAGCAGAGAGAGAGAGGAATAGGGAAGAGAGAGAGATGGAAGAAAGAAATAGGTGAAGATAGAGAGTGAGGGGGGGGGTGGGGGGGAGGGATGAGAAAGAGAAGTGAGAGGGGGGGGGGAAGTAAAAAGTGAAAACAATAGGGAGTGAGAGAGGGATGAAAGGAAAGTGTATATATATATATATATTTATATATATATATATATATATATATAATATATGTATTAAAAATTTTTTATTTTTTTTTATATTATTAAATGTGTGTATATTTAAATATATGCATATAATATGTAGATAGGTAGATACATAGATATTTATTCATTCATTTTATATATATAATATATATAATATATATATATATATATATATCATATATATATATATATATATATATATATATATTTATGTGTGTGTGTGTTGCATGTGTGTGTGCGTGATGATGCGTGGTCCGCCCCCCCCCCCCCCCCCCCCCTTGTTGTTGTGTGTATATCTATATGTGTTATGAATGTATGTGTGTATATATGTATTTTCTTTATTTATTTACTTATTAATTGTCTGTAAAACCTCGCTACCACTGATCTGCTAAGAGTAAATAGGTAAAATTCCATAACGTCTCATAAGGCATCTGGTTAGACAATTGTTTTAGCGGGTCATGTAGCGTATCGGATTCAACATCGTGCCTGTCAATCTGACGGCACGGGTTAGAGTCCCGGTCAGGGAGGTAAAATTTGTATATTTATTTATTTATTTGTATATATATATATAAATGAGTATATATAAATATATATATTTATTTATATAACTATATATGTGTGTGTGTGTGTGTGTGTTTGTGTGTGTGTGTGTCTGTGTGTGCGTGTGTGTTTATATATACACATGTATATAATGATAATAGTAATAACAATGATTATGTTAATAAATATTTGCTAAGAAACATGTAACTGATAAAATTCAATATTGAAATAGAGCTTAAGATATTTTCTTTCTTTTCATAATAAAGGCAGCCTCAGTGTAATGTTTGTGACAAGTTATACCATAATCCAGAAGAGGCTAGCAAGTGCTGGATGAGCCATATGTCAGTAGTTTATCCAGTGGCTGAAATTGTAAGGAGCCCAGAACCAAGGCCATCCTGGGCACCTGATGTCATTATTGAAAGTTCAGAACAACCAAGCAATATAAGAAGCAATGAAACACTAGAGGTAGAGCTGATTGGTGATCCTGAAGAACTACCTGATGATCCAACTGAACTTCTTGAAGGAGGGGGGGAAAAAATCTCAAGCGACAGGTGTTTATTAATCCAAATACTTTTCAATATGAGAAGATATACTGACTTATCTTCTATAATGTAAAAATTTACATTATCTTTATAAGCTTTCCCTTATATATCATTGGAATCCAATTGATCTTTATCTTGTGTTATTTCAGGGTAAGTCAGAAAGACTAAAAGAATTAATATTTTGTAAAGGAGAATTACCTCATCTGGTGGAGTAAGCAGTAACTGTTTGGGAAATGATTAAGAACACCTTGCATGAATTTGTAAGTAGCAAATAGCTCTTAATATAGTGAACTGTATATTTGTTATGAGAAGGTTGGTTATTCAATGAAGCTTTTTATTCTTTAAACCTTGAGTTATGTGTTGCTCAGATGTCAAGTTAATTTCCAATGTATACTTGCAAATTAGAAGTTGATATATGTTCAATACTACACATAAGATATTATCAGCATCATTACAGGCTTTTAATCATATTTACTTTAATCTTTAAAGTAGTGTATACAGTGCATAAGCTTCAATGAAAGATAAAGATTATGTTTTTTCAAAGATTTATGACATTCATGTATAATTTGATTCTCTTCAGTAACCTAAGAGCTATGCTTTCCTTTATCTATATGCTTTGAGTGATATTCAGAAAAGGTAAACAATATTTAGATTTCATATTTAAACTCCTATGGCAAGAGGAGTTTATGTAGTTATGATCTTCACCTTTTATCTAACATGATAACTTGTATTCATAGAACTAGGAAAGTATTCCTTATTACATTTACTTATTTGGGAGGGAGGGTGGGATCTGCAAAATAAATATTTTTCTGTGTTTAAGTTGTCATAAAAAAAATTCAGATTATTGGACACGTGATATGTGACTTCATAGACAGGAAGAAATGTGAGAATAAATAGTTCATGACACTACAGTCTCCATACTTTGACCATAATACTTCTATCTGAATGACTAACACATAGCAATAGATAAAAAAGATATATAAAAACACACACACACACACACACACACACACACACACACACACACACACACACACACACACACACACACACACACACACACACATATATATATATACACATACATACATATATAAATATATATATATATATACATACATATATATATATATATATATATATATATATATATACATATATATATATATATTATATATATATATATATATATGCATACATACATATATATATACATATATATACATATACATATACATATATATACATATACATATACATATACACATATACATATATATATATATATATATATATATATATATATATATATATATATATATATATATATATATACATATTATACCCCCCCCCCCCAACCAACCCACACACCCACCCACTCCCCACCCCCCCCAATTTGTTTTTGTTCTTTTTGTAAAAAAATAAATACCCAAAAATTTTTTTATTAAATATACATATTTTGTATAAAATAAAAAATATATATATATACATACATATATATAGAGAGATAGATAGATAGATAGATGATAGGTAGATAGATAGATATAGATATATACATACAAATGTATATTTATTTATATGTATATAAGAAATTAACAGGCCATTCATGAATGAGAGCCTGAGCATTATGACCTCCTGGCTTTCTTCTTGCTAGAGTGGCTTATTGTTAGTCCTTGTATTACAGATGAGGAAATTAATGATGATCTAGAAATAGCAGATGCACCAGTTATAATTGAGGTCTGTTCTAATTGCAACACCTTCCAAATTTCCCCCTCATTGATAGTAAATACCAACTCAACTGCAGATCATAGTAGCAGCTATGTTAATGCTGTTACTCATATTGCCATTTCTCTTCCCAACTATAGGTCCTAACAACAGGTACACCTGTCATGACAGCTCCTATGCAAATCCCTCCCAGAACACAAGGGACCACAAGAACATGGAGACGGCTAACTGGAAGAGAACAGCTTGTCTCCAAAATGAGACAAATGCATCAGGAAATGCGGCAAAATTTTGAATAGTTTAAGAACACAGAACACACACATATATATATATATATATATATGTGTGTGTGTGTGTGTGTGTGTGTGGGCGTGCATGCATGCATGCGTGTGTGTGCATGTGTGTGTTTGTGTTTAAAACAAAAGTTTTTGTTGCTGTCACCTCCACAAGAGGAGACTAGTGTATTAATTTTATGTTTATATCATTAATGTTTTATGTATCTATTGTCAAGTTTGTAGATCTTTCAGTTAGATTCTGTGAAAATATTATATAATAACAAATCCATTATTTTTAGTGCTACAGTGTATGAGAATTTGAATATATTTAAGTTTATAAATCAGCAATTTAATGTATCAGGATAAAATAAACTCTTTGTTTTATTAAATATGCAATAAGTATTTGTTGCCTTATTGTCCTGGACAGGTGAGGATAAACTAAACTGATATCTAA
>NW_028235048.1:0-6422 GCF_977035675.1 Penaeus japonicus | reverse complement strand
GGAGGGCAGGGGGGGGGGGGGGGGGGGGGGCCCAAACCGGAAGGGGGGGGGGGGGGGGCAAGGGCAAGGCAAGGCCAACAGATATCGTGATGAATATATGCGGATGGATATAGAGCCATCGAATCTCGTTCGGACAAGTAAGGTTTTGTGTTGGGCCCTTTGTTTCCGTTTGCCAAATTAACTATAGACCAAATTTACGGATGTTCTGTTAGAAGTCTGACAAAATACGTTACTCAACTTTGGCAACCGCCTCGAAGTCAGGGTCCTCATTCTCCTAACAGTGTTGTTTGTAATGGGTTGCTTATGCCTTCTCCCCCTCAAACATACATCATGATTCCGCTTGTGTTGTCTAGTTTAACTGAAACTTACTCGTGAACAGGTCCTTTTGCTTTTTTGGCCAGCAGCCCCCCTCCAGCTCCTTCAAGAAATATAGTACCGCGTTGCTATTTAGCGGTAATTGCCAAATTACTCATGGGTTCTCGACCGTGGGTTCCTCTCAGGACAGCTCGCACGGACTCTGAAGGCAGTTCTCAGGTTGGCTTTATCGGTAGGCGTGAGGTCAGCTAGGGTGTTCGACGCATCCGGATTCTTTTTATATTATCACGAACGCCCTCGACTTATTTAGAACACCGATTAGTGTTACTTATGCTGAGTATGAGGAGAAATTCATGACGTCTCTCATTGGAGCTCATTTCGAGGCAGAACCTGCGTACTCTCTCTCCTCTCTCTTCTCTCTTTATCTCTCTCTCTCTCTTTCCTCGCCCTCTCTCTTCTCTCTCTCTTTCTCTCTCTCTCTGCCCCGTCGCTCTCCGCTCTATCTATCATCTATTCTTTCTTTTCTTCTTTTTCGAGCTCTCTCTCTCTCTCTTTCTTCCTCTCTCTTTTCTTTCCCCCTTTTTTCTCTCTTCTCTCTCACTCCTCTCTCTCTCTTTTTTCTCTCTCTCTCTTCTCTCTCTCTCTCCTCTCCTCTCTTCTCCCCCTTTTCCCCTCTCTCTCCCCTCTCTTTTTTTCACACACACAAAAACCAAAAAAAACATTATATAAAATTATAATATTTTAAAAATTTTTTTTTTTTTTTGTTTTTTAAGTGTGTGTTTAAAATTTTTTTTTTTTTTTTTTTTTGAAATTTATATAATATATATAAAATTTAAAAATTTATTATATATATATTTATTTATATTAAAAAATATATTAAATATATCCCCAAATATTATAACATATCATATATTTTATATTAATAAAATATTTTAAAATATTTTTAATTTATTTATTTTTTTTATATAAAATTTATATTTATAAAATATTATATATATATAATATTTTTATTTTTTTTTAATATTAAATATTATTTTTTTAAAAATTTATTTTATATTTTTTTCTTTAAATTTTTTTATTTATATATAAAAATATTTATTTTTATTTTTTAATATATTTATTTTATATATTTTTAAAATATATATGTATTATAAATTTTAAAAAAATTTTATATATATTTTTATATATATATATATATATATATTATATATTTTAAAATTTTATACTAAAAATTTTTAAATATTTATATATTATTATTTTAAAATTTTATATATAGTAAACTTATATATATATATATTTTATATATATTTATTTTAATTATATTTTATTTTATATATTTATGCTTTATTATATGTATATATATATATATAAATATATTATATAAATTAAAATATAATTTTATATATATATAAAATAAGTATACAACACACAAAACACATGTATGTGTAAAAATAATGTTAATGATTATTCAAACAAAAGGGTTTGGGAAAAATCTTCTATTTTCCCCCCTATCCCAATACACACACAAATATAAAATTTTATTTTATATTCATATATATATATATATATATAAAATTGTATATATATGTAATATATATTTTTATATATTTTTTTTATATAATTTTGATATAATGGTTTATATACCCTTTCATAAAAAACCATTTTTTATATAATAAAAATTATAATATATATTTTTTATTATATATATATATATGTATAAAATTATTTTTACTTTAAAATACATTTTATATAAAATTATTTAATTTTTTATAAAATATTTTATATATATTATATATACATTCATGAATACATTTTAAAATTGTAATATATGATATATATTATATAATAAATAATATATTATATATATATATTTATATATTATATGTGTGTATGTATGTATACTGTACACACACATACACACACACACATATACTATTACAGATATATTTTTTATATATATATATACCATATATATTATACTATATAGTTATTATATACACACATATGTAACACTATACCATATATATATCTATATTTATTATATATTATTAATAATATATATATATACATATATATATATAAATATTATATATATTATATTATGTATATCTTCTACATATATATGTATATATATGTATATATGTATTTAATATATATATTATATATATATATATATCTATAATATTGTTTATGTATATATAATACAAACTATTTATCTCTCTCTCTCTTCTCTCTTCTCTCTCTCTCTCTCTCTCTCTCTATATATATATATATCATATATATAGATCTATGTATTTTATTAATTATTTATATATCTAATAAATATATGCATATATATGTATCTTTATATATCTACATATAAATGGATATTATCTATAAATTATATATATATATATCTAATATACATATACATATAATATATATAATACACACAAACACAACACATATCACACACCAACCAACCACAAACACACACCCAGGCACAAACTCAACTGCACCACACCACACGGCACACACACACAAACACACACTGACACACCAACACACAACAGGCACCCACACACACACACCACACTGACAACCACACCATAGGACACGCAACAAACCAGGACTCCACACAACATTCACACCAGACAAACACAACACACACACACGATGTCTATTTATATTTGTGTGTATCTCTGCATCATGCTAGTGGACATTGCGAGCCAAAAAAACGTGCCTACTTTTCCAGAGTCTACTCTCCTTAGCTGTTTGTCATTGTAATTGGAACGAGGAAAGCGGCAGGGACAAGCTGGAGTTGGAAGGCCCTGGCTGTGCGGGGGAATTTGACATGTAAAAATGGACCTATGGGGAGTCGTTAGCGAGCGGCTTCGCGGGGAGCCGTTGGAATGACATGGAACGATTTCCTTATCGAAAACGATCCTGGATTACAGTATTATTAGAATACCTTCAGTCCGAGGGGGGAAGACGGAACAGGGAAAGCAATTAGGAACGAGTCCCAGTCGTTACAAATCCTTGCGGCCGGAAAGGAAACGCTGCTTTTGCTTGTGTGCAAATAAAGCTATATAAGAATACCGCTCGTTGAAGGACGGGGTGGACCGCTAACAATAACCGCCGGGTGGGAGCGGAGGCGGTGTTGAGCCTCCAGGTCCTTGCCGTTGGAATTAATTGACGCGAGGAGACAGTTGTAGCTCTGATGTAGAGAATCTTGGTTAGAAATAATGGCGGTAGGGATATTGGCATTATTAAATAGAGTGATAGATAAACCAGGTTATGATCATATATTTGGAATACATGACGGATTGATGGCATGGAATTTCTTAATTGCTATCAATGTTAAATGCCAATAAATGTAAAATTAATAATACATTAGCAGGATTGATATCATCATAGTAAGATATATAATCATCGCATCAAGCAAAGTGATTATAGTATCGGATGACATCACGCATAAGATGGATGCTGGAGGGTTTTAAGAATATCAACTATGATAATATAATAGGGTAAATTATAAAGGTGATTATTACAGTGATTTTAATAGTTAGAAATGTTGATAAATTAGACTGTGATTGAAATAATAAAAATCATAAGAGTTCCTGCTGCTTCTTAGCTTTTTCGCCCATTACTTCTAACATTTAAATAAGCCTTATCCAAACACATTCCTGCCGTGACCGAGGAGTTTGTGCTGTGTTTGTGAGGCCATCTGTGGACGAGCGTTGATACTCAGTCCTTATCATGAGTAAGCTATTAGCGTCAGTATGCCTCCCTTAAGGGGTTTTTTTCTACGGGAAGCAAGCTGGAGTGAATTCTATGCTGAATTGAATATCTTACTAATACAAGCTACTTCTTTTTAAATCAAATTATGCCCGAAGGGTTTCTGACACATTCACTACACACACTCCCACAACACACACCAGTTACAGAGACTTCTCTCTCTTAGGTCGTTCCCACTGTTCATTCACCCTGGTCACTTCTCTACATGATTTCTTTTTTTTCTGTCCTCGTGTTCGTTCATATATTCTCAATGTCCTGGCATTCCTGCTCTTAGTCCACTCACTTACTAGTTCTTGTTTCGCCTTAAGTAAGGAGGGGAAAAACCTGTTTCGGGAGTTTTGTCTAGAGCCGAGCTATACTTCGTACTACTCACATATCACTAAAAAAAAAACACAAACATAAGCACAAAAACACAACACAATCACACACCATTCCAACACACAGACACATACACACATCTATACAACTCCTACCACCTATCTACAACTCACCCTCCCACCGTCCTCCCCCCCCCACATCCCCCCCCACACACCCCCCCCCCCCCCCCCCCCCCCCCCCTGCCACCTACATAATATATATATATAAATATTTTTATCTATATATTCCAGTATAAGTACGCTACTATTTTCATTTAATTCGCTCGCTAATGCTTATATTATAGTATGTATGTATGTATGTACCCGCCATACATACACTACTCTTCTTTATTCTGATATGTCGCAGCATATATATATAATATATATATCTCTTTTATATGTATGTATAATATATATTTTATAATCTATATATAAAAATATATATATATATATCTTATAATTTTTATACATATATGAATATCTATATATATATATATATCTTATATATCTATATATATATATATATATATATTCTAAATACATTATATGTATATATGGTATATATCTAAATTATATACAAATTTCCATATATATAATTATATATATATATATATATACATATATTATACATATTTAATTTACAATATATATACATATTATTTACATCTATATCTATTTATATTTTATGCATAATATATACATATATATTTTACACACTACACCCACACACAACATTTATCTCTCTATATATATTATCATTGTGTGATGTGTGTTGTTGTCTATATATATAGATTTTTATCTATCTATTCTACAATATATCCTTTAATATAGTTCATATAGACGTGGAAAGAAGTAAAATATTGTAGCATCTGCGATCAATGTTACACTCTTGGGATTCTAGTTGTGTCGTGCTGGTTGAGAGCGGTTGCAAAGTCGAAGGTACTGGCCTGTCTACCGCCAGTCACTAAGTAATACATCTTATTATAATGAATTGGTCCCGCGCACATGCTTCTTTGTTTTATTTTGGATCGATGTTCTTTCCATTTATATTTCTTTTTTCACACATTGGTACTGATTATCGGTAAATAACATAGATGTATATAGGAAGTGGTATATGGGAATATGGGGTATGGATATATAAAAGTGTGATGATTTTATATGACTGAAAGGTTATGTGTTACTCTATAAATGTCCCTGAACATATCACACAAACTATGTGTATCTAAACTATAGATACCGTATATAGATTTATATCTTTATTTATCATACTATATATATATATATCTACTATTTATTTATTTATATATAGAATAGTATATATATTTTTTGACTTATTATATTTATATATATTTATAATATTATTCTTATATATTTATATAGATATATATATTAAAACATATTATATACTTATACTATTCAATACATACTGCCACATCCGTCCTCCCGCATCTCTTCCCTATCTAGCTACACACCGTGACCTGGATCAGTCCAATGAGTACCACACACTATACGTGTCAACTCACTCCACCCACTCACACATCTACCACTGTGTAGATTTATCTATATATATATATATCTATATATATATATATATATATATATATATAGCTATATATATCTATATATATATTATATTGGTATAGATATATATACATATATATCTATTATTATATAATTCTATATCTTATATATATATATATATGTATGTATATCATGTATATATACACACACTCTATTTATATATATATAGATTATATATATATTATATAATATATATATTTAATATTATTTAAGTCCTATGTGTTTATATAGATTATATATTATTTTTATATATTATTATTATATATATTATATAATGTATATATTACATATATATGTTATACGTATATATATTTTTTATATATATATATATATATATATATAATATATATATATATATATCTATAATATGTACATTTATATTCATATTTATAT